>NC_056727.1:102941147-103241147 GCF_019279795.1 Protopterus annectens | reverse complement strand
CATATCTATATAGATGTCTAGATAATTATAAATACATATATTTTCACCATATGTCCTGAACATGGAGTGTAGCCCTACCTCAGCCCCTATAGTCCCAACTCCATAGTGCAAGGGGATGTCAGGTGTGTATAGCAGGTATATTTGTAGACTATTGCTACTGTAATAAGGATTGTCTTCACAGACATGGTGTGCCTAGGAGGTCACATCTGCTTTTAAAATGTGCGCCATTGGCTACTGACAGGCATCCTAAGGACATCATAGTACAGTAGCGCTGCTAGCACACAATGCTCCTGTGGACTACAGCAGAGATATTGGCTAATAAATGTGGACATTCTGACACACTCTGGACAGTCCAGAGGTGTACACAGAACCCCTTAGTGCAAGACATGTGGACCAAGCCCGACAATGTGAATGTTAACAGCCATGAGCCATGTAGATGGGTACAACACGTAACGACTGTTATACATTTGCCCCCATAGGTTATGCATTCAGACACCCTTGTCTGTCCTGACACATAATAACCTCTGGTACAGAGGTGCCATGGCCACATACTACCCACTAGATATTGACATACATCTGTACATCATCCCACTGCTCTGTATGACATACATGACTGTTAAGGGAGGACCAGCAGCAGTACATCTGGCAAGTATCTGGACATGACATCTCACTGGGTACATACACTAAGCTGCTAGGCATGTAACAAAGCACTTTGTAGGCTGCAGGCAGACTGGCTCAACACTGGCCTACATTTCCTATGGGGGAATGCACATGTACCTGCATATATAGCAGGCTCTACAGGCATGTCACAGCAGAGTACAATACATCAGTGTGAAAGTGCATAACCACAGCCAATGTGAACACAGCCACAGCCATGTATGGTAAGCTAGTGTTATATTACAGTATATGGACTATTTGTTCAACACCATCCTCATATGCGCCACTCACACACTAACCCTACATATACTGGGCCGCTACACAGTGTGGTCCAATGCCTGTCTTTGGTATAGGACATGTGTGTGTGTAACGTCCTACAAATATGTAGGCCAATAGGGTAACATACAGTGGAGCAGCAGGTGACATCAGATAGAACTGGACCAAGAACAATGACATCTACCACAGTCTGTAAACAGGCCAAAGTACATATTATCAATACACACACTGTCAACATTCACCTTACATACACAGATCTCAGTACTGTACACACAACCACAGAATGTCCAGGTGATGTCATCAGATATAACTCCTACTATACATAACATGTGTAGCAGTCTGATATCTCACTGGCTTGTTGTCAGTTATGATGTCACTAATTATGGTGTACAGCACATATGCATCTCTTACTGCATGACATATGTACAAAGGTTGGCAGAGTTGTGGCTGGAGGCACATACACAGGGCCAATATTGACATGTTGCTGTGATAACCTCATACATTTACTGTTGTAACAAGGTTTGTTGCAACATATGTCCTATGAGGGATATGAGGTCAGTAACTCTCACGGCTGTCACCATCTACAGACTGCAATCCTCACACTACCTTCTGCAGTCCACAGATAGGTGATCTGTGGGTAACACATGAAACAAAAGGTACCACACACTGCCCAGTCTGCAGATGACCCTACAGATGGGGTTCCCTCATAAACATAGCACTGACATGGCAGTTATGAAAATATGTAGGACAGCCATATCCACACATACCCTGTTAAACCAATATTACTCCAATTCTAGTTTAGCAGCACTTACAGTCTGTAGTTAGGTCAGGCACATCCCCTCCTGTGTGTTTCCCTGTTTTCACAGTGTATGTTGTTAGAGGTAAATCCCTAATCCATTTGTGATGCTGTTTGCCAAACAACAGAACGAGGTCCTGCTTGAATGAAAAGGCTCAACACCAACATGATGTTCCTAGATATTGGAGTGTATTTCCATGCAATTGGCAATGGGAATGTTACTACAGCTCTTCCACATGCAATCAGCTAGAGGAGGGCTGCAATTCGCGCAGAGGCCATCAGCTGTTCATGAGCATCAATTAAAATATTTATGCTGCTGCCTAAGCAAAACAGGTGTAAATCTTCACATCCACCAGAGAGGGAGTGAGAGACAAAGGCAAAGTAAAATCAGGGAGGGGTGGGAGAGTAAAACTTAAGCATGTTTGTGTCACACACCTAACTTCACAGGGTATTAATCCCCTGGCAACTATGTAGTGCTATCACATTTCTATGCAGTTATCGGATGTGCCACATAGGCTACATGTTGAGGAGCCCTCAAAACATATATGTGATGGTGAGTGGCATCTACAACAGGGATATGGTAGTTATACGGTAGGTGTAGTACATGTGCCTGTCCGCATGAGCAGGTGCCAGTATCAACACAGCCATACTCTCACGGGGATGCACACACACTGACACACATGGCAGGACCAGGCATACAACTCATCACTAGTGAGATTTCCACAACAAATTACTGTGCAGGTATCACATGCACCACAGGGGTCATGCAGAGGTTATATGGGCAAAGGGTATGCAGAGGTGTTTGACATTGGACGGCATGCTTCAGTATGCCAATGGGGGTTGTAGTGAGTGTGAATGTGATAATACGCATCATACAACACACACACAGGGTGCTAGTACTGACATGTATGGGTGAATTGCTTCACGGGTGTGTAGAGGTTGACTGTGCCAGACAACTATACAAGGCTAGGTGATGGGTATACCTTGGCATCATCCCACATGACAATGGTCTGTATTGTGGCTCAGGGGTGTAGTTTCTGGATTTGCACACACAGGTGGGTATTGTATTCGCTATCCAGTCACCTGGGTGACTATTGTGTGTGGCCAATGCTGTGCATTGCTTGCCATGTATGTGTTCCTTAGTCCATGACTTGGATGGTATCTGGGATGTACACACCTCCCACATGCATGTACAGTGACATGTGAAACTGTACCTGGGATGTCTGGCCCATGTTGTGTACACAGATTATCATCAGATGTGCCAGGAACTGGTAATGGACAGCAGGTTTACCCTGCATCTACATTGATAACATGATACCGGAATTCCCTGCTGTCAGTGGCATCTGTCCATACAGAGCATGTTTTCAGGCATCATATGTCATTTGTGGGTCACATTTGCTGGCACCACAGATGTTGCAGGGTTTCAGTGGGGAACATAGGGAAGGTGCACTGTCGGCATGTATGTGACTATTGGACAGATGGACTGGGTGCCATGCCCTCTGTAGCCCACTGCAATCACACCATGGTTATTATCAGTGGGCAATATGCAGGGTACTACCAATATAGTGGCTGTTGTCTAGGCAAGTTTGTGTGTGTGTGTGTGTGTGTGTGTGTGTGTGTGTGTGTGTGTGTGTGTGTATATGAGACATGGGTTGAGAGTGTTCTCTGCGTAATACTAGGGTTGCTAACTTTGTTTGCCTGGTCTTGATGTCACATGTAGGGGTATGGATTTGCACCCTAGCCTCTTGGCTATTTCACATCTGTTATCCCTGTACAGTGGACATTGTGATATATACTAAGGCCACCATATAAGAAATTTGCAAAGCTCACTCCACATTGAGCCCAGTTGTTACACACTCACTACCACCTCCCCACAGGATATGAGTTACAGACACACACACACACACACACACACACACACACACACACACACACACACACACACACACACACACACACACACACACACACACACACACACACACACACACACACACACACCTGTCATGTCTGGGATTAGAACTCCTAACAACTAGTTTATTGCACTACATCACTAGGCAGTTACAGGATGCGCCACAGAGGTTACTGGAGTACTCCTTCCCCAAAGGTGTATTTCACAATGAATGACATCAGCAGGATTGCCAAAGTAGGGTGTTCAAATTGTAGTGAGTGTGGCTAGGCTAAAATGCATCACTCCCTACACAGACATTGAAACACACACAAAACATCCACAACCAACATGTGTGGGAATAGAACCCCTACCAGAGTTCTATATCACACTATAGCATGAAGCTGTTATAGGATGCACCATGGGGATTACTGGAGTACTCCTTCCCTAAAGGTGTATTTCACAATGAATGACATCAGCAGGATTGCCAAAGTAGGGCATTTGAATTGTAGTGAGTGTGGCTAGGCTAAAATGCATTGCTCCCTAAACAGACACACACACACAGTTGCCATGTCTGGTTTTAGAACTCCTGCCTAACTAGTTCATCATAATACAGCAGTACACAGTTATAGGATGCGCCATGGAGATTACTGGGCTACACCTTTGCAAAAGGTGTATTTCACAGTGTATGACATCAGCAGCCTTGACAGAGTAGGACATTTGAATTGTAGGGAGTGTGAGTAGCCTAAAAGGTATTGCTCTCTACACAGACAGGGACAGACACACACACACAGACTTGCCAAGTCTGGGATTAGAACTCCTACATAACTATTTTATCACACTACAGCAGTACACAGTTATGGGACGCGCTATGCAGATTACTGGGCTACTACCTTCCCAGAGGTGTATTTCTAGGTGGATGACATCAGCAGCCTTACCAAAGTAGAGCATTTGAATTGTAGGGAGTGTGACTACCCTAAAAAGCATTGCTCTTTACACAGACACACACACACACACACACACACACACACACACACACACACACACACACACACACACACACACACACACACACACACACATTTGCCATGTCTGGGATTGGAGCTCTTACCTAACTAGTTTATCACACTACAGCAGTACGCAGTTATAGGATGTGCCATGGAGACTACTGGGGTACAACTTTCCCAAAGGTGTATTTCACAGTGGATGACCTCAGCAGGCTTGTCATAGTAGGGCTATGGGGAGGGCAGTGTGCTTGCATGGGCCATAACTCATTCATCTAGAGGTTGACACACCACATGTGAGCACATGCAGGGTCATATTTCACAGGTACGTGTATACTGCTGCTAGATGAATACTTTCTTGTACAGTCATATTGCACAGCTAGAACTTGCATCACATAGTCTGTAATGCTGACAGATACCGGTGGCTAGTATCTACAGTGAGTGACATCTGAACCTCATGTGGTTGTGGCCCATTTTTTTTGTGCTGGGTGGGACAGGCCTGGATGGCTCCTTGTCACAGTCGCTCTCCTCCATATATCTATGTACATCTGCCTTTGACTTATTATAGTGTGTTGTCCTTAGATATATGTCTGTATTCCTATCCACTGTGTGTACAAAGCATAAGTGGTGCATACTGAGGAGTGTCTGCAATAACATCTGAGACTGCCAGATACATCTGATCCACTGGTGTTTGCAGAGATGGCCTTCATCTGTTTAAGTGTGTGAGCATGCCCAGTATGACATTTCAGTATGTTGTTGACTGACATTGCCTTCATTTCTCTAAGTGTGTGAGCATGCCCAGTAAGCCTGTCTGTATTGAATGTGTGAATCAAGTCCAGGTAGTTTGTACTGCAGTGCAGACCTTTGTGTTGTATATCTACAGGTAGCATTTGGCAATATGGGGACAAACTGTGCAGGGGATATTGGGTACTGTAGGTGATTGTGTCAGTGCTGCTTCAGCTGCATGGTACTGCTGTTAGCAGAGATATTCAGACATGTACTGTTATACACAGTGATGTTTTCTGTCCTCATGTACTGTCAGGTGGACATTCTTGCTCACAGTGATGTCTTGGGGGACAATGGTGACTGCGGCTGTGTCTGGTATTGTGGGCAGACACCTATGTATTCATGGTAAGTTATGCCATTCTGAAAGGTAGCTGCAGACACTTGGTGCTGGGTTTGTGTATTCGGTTCAGCACCTTGGTACAGTACTGGCAGAGGATCCCATACTTGTATGCCAATCAGCATGACAGTATGGGCTTATCTTGCTGTGGCAATGCCTCACAGCTGTACAGATTTGCCCAGGTCAGCCAGGGGCAGGGGCCATGGGTCAGGACATTTACCCTATTGTGGTGTAAGGGTAGTTGTGTAGCCACCTATGTATGTGTTTGCAGCCAGGGATAGTGTGTGCACACAGCTTGGTGTCAGACCCGGCACATTCCATGCTGCCCATGCTCCCCCCCTGTTATTCTAACCTCTTCCATACATTATGCATACATTCTCTGATACTTTTACTAAGGGTAATACCACATCACTGGTGTGTGTTAGTGTTGGTCCACAGTTCATGCAGTGGGACATGGTGGACATGTTACTGTGGGTTGTCCACCTGGCCTTGCATATGGCTTATGTGGAGTGTGTTATGTTGTGATTTGGGTGTCTGTGACATAAAATGCATTGGCAGTACGTGTGAGACACATGCCTTTGGCAGATGCCTGTGGGGCATTAGGTGTTGCTGCATGCCAGATGTGGCAGGTCGTTGCATTCCGTCAGTCCTACAGTCTCAGTCCACCATACAGAATATTCCCCTGGGGTGACAGGGTAGGTGTGATAGGTGTTCATGCCAATACCTCCTAACAGTCTCGCTGAGGTGGTGTGGATGCTGGCAGGGTGCTACCTACAGCTAGGGACACACCTGCATGGGACACCTGCACCGCATTAACCACTCCGGTGGAAATGGGAAGCACAATCGAGGCAATGGTATAACCCAAAACAAGAATTACAGATGGATGTACGAATGAATTAATAATCCAACAATCCACAAGACCAAAAACACATAGTAAAGCTGCTCCAAGCAAAGGTATGCTCCAAAAGACCTTTATTCACCACGAAAAGAACGCCAATAAAACATTTACCCAGGTTTCGTCCGTCTCCACATACTTCATCAGAATACAAATGCTTAGGGAAAAAGCCACTTAAATAGTAACCTTCAATTAATTCACCAATTATCTAATTAATGAATAAATTCCCAATTGCATACGTATAATAATTATACATTCATAAAACTGAATTTAATGAAATATTTTAATATCATATATATAAGAAAATTGTATTAGAAATATGTTAAAATATATGCATAAAAATATATATGTATGTACATTGATATTAATAAATATGTAAATATATAACTAAATATATATTTAAATATGTAAATAAATATATGTATATTGTATATGTATAAATTGTATAAATATATAATGTAATGTATGAAAAATATATGTACATGTATATAAATATGTAAAAATGTGTTTGTGTATAATATAAAATTAACATGCATAAAAATACTTAAATTAAATAGATTAAAATAACACTATGTTGTCTCACTTGCCCTTAAGACTGTTAAGTCTCAAAATGGGCTTAATGCTACAATATTCATTCAAGCCCGGTGGAGTGTGAGCATTTAGTAATATTTGCATTCTCAATTCTTGTGCGTCTAGGTCATACTCAGCAATTTTTCCTTGTGGGTCAAAATTTATATGTGAAACACCAAAAACTTAAATTGATGATTAGTAAACAATGCAATATGTCTGGCTAAGGCATTGGTAGACTTAGATTTTTTAATATCCAACAAGTGTTCCTTAATTCTGTCCCTCATATGTCTACTAGGTTTTCCAACATAAAATGCATCAGATTGTTGACATAAGGCAATATAGACTACATTAGTAGTATAACAATTAAAATGTCCACCAATTATTAGTCTATGGTGGTTAACCTTTACCTTATTTCCAGTACTAAAGACATAGGGACATGTGGAACACCTGCCACATTTAAAATTGCCAATTCTCCTGTTAGGATTATTTGTACTGTTAAACATTCCCCATTCAAATAATTCTTTAAATGACATATCCTTCCTAAAAATATATGAAATCTTCCCTTGAAAAAGTCATCCCAAATTAATGTCAGTATTGACCAAATTCCAATTAATATTAATGATGCTTCTACTAACATAAGAAATGTCATTACAGGTGGAAATATAAAAGGGAATAGTGTTAAAATTATAAGGTATATTTTTACTGTAATTTTCCAAATTTGATCTTGTATTTATTTCATAATTTAAGATGGATTTGTATATACCTGTTTCCCTTTTTGATTTGACTTCATCATAAATGTTTAAGCATAATTCCTCGGGATAACCCCGATTAATAAATAAAGACATCATAAAACATAATTGTTCAATAAATTCCACTTCGAGGCTGATCATTCTTGCAGCCCTGACCATTTGGCCCTTAACTATTGCCTTTTTCTGATGGTCAGGGTGCCAGCTCTCGAAGTGTAAATAAGAGTTTGAAAAGGTAGATTTTCTATAAATATTGGATTTTAATATGTTGTTTATTTTATCAAAAGTTAATCTAATGTCCAAGTAAGTAATGGTCTCACTATTACTCTCATGTGTAAATTTTAGAAACCATACACTGTTATTAATATACTCCAAAAAGGCTTCCAGCTTCACTAGGTCACCGTCCCAGATGATAAACAAATCATCCAAATATCTTGAATAAAATTTGATATGTGAATAAAATTCCGTGTTAAACAAGTAATGAAGTTCCCAGTATGTCATAATAAAGTTCACAAACATGGGGGCACAAGCTGCCCCCATGGCTACTCCACTTACTTGTCGATAATAATTCCCTTCAAAAAACAGGTAATTATATTTAAGTACTATTTCCATCAATTTTGTCAAAACATTAATTTTATCCTGGTCATATAAATTTGTTTCAAAAAGTTGCTCCTCCAACCAAATTAAACCAGTGTCGTGTGGTATCACGGTAAAAAGATTGCAAACATCAATGGTAATGAATATATCACCTTGGTTAAATGTAAGGGAATTTATTTTGTCCAAAAAATCCCAGGAATCCTTTACTATATAGGGAAATTTAACTATCCCCATTTTGAAATAGTAATCAAGAAATTGACTAATAAAGTAAGTTTTGCTCCTTTTTGCGTCCACTATAGGTCTAAATTGTAAGTTATCTAACCCCTTATGTATTTTTGGTATTCCAAAAATACTACTGATAACAGGATGGTCATTACATACAAAGTTCCATTCGTCCTCGGATAATTCACCTTGATACAACATATCCATAAGTAACATATCAATCTTCTTAAAAGCAATATTAATTTTGTTTTTACTGACTTCCTCATAAGAGTCACCTAATAACATAGAGGACATGTACGAGATGTAATCATTTTTATCCACAACCACCACACCACTGCCCTTATCGGGTTTCATAATTCTAATGTTGTTGGTGGTTAATATATTATTAAAAGTTACTTGTTCTTGTGTGGTCATGTTCCTATGTATGGGCTGTTGGTAATTATTGAAGAATTGTCTGTTTTTTGAAGGGAATTATTATTGACAAGTGAGTGGAGTAGCCATGGGGGCAGCTTGTGCCCCCATGTTTGCGAACTTTATTATGACATACTGGGAACTTCATTACTTGTTTAACATGGAATTTTATTCACATATCAAATTTTATTCAAGATATTTGGATGATTTGTTTATCATCTGGGACGGTGACCTAGTGAAGCTGGAAGCCTTTTTGGAGTATATTAATAACAGTGTATGGTTTCTAAAATTTACACATGAGAGTAATAGTGAGACCATTACTTACTTGGACATTAGATTAACTTTTGATAAAGTAAACAACATATTAAAATCCAATATTTATAGAAAATCTACCTTTTCAAACTCTTATTTACACTTCGAGAGCTGGCACCCTGACCATCAGAAAAAGGCAATAGTTAAGGGCCAAATGGTCAGGGCTGCAAGAATGATCAGCCTCAAAGTGGAATTTATTGAACAATTACGTTTTATGATGTCTTTATTTATTAATCGGGGTTATCCCGAGGAATTATGCTTAAACATTTATGATGAAGTCAAATCAAAAAGGGAAACAGGTATATACAAATCCATCTTAAATTATGAAATAAATACAAGATCAAATTTGGAAAATTACAGTAAAAATATACCTTATAATTTTAACACTATTCCCTTTTATATTACCACCTTTAATGACATTTCTTATGTTATTAGAAGCATCATTAATAAGAATTGGAATTTGGTCAATACTGACATTAATTTGGGACGACTTTTTCAAGGGAAGATTTCATATATTTTTAGGAAGGATATGTCATTTAAAGAATTATTTGAACGGGGAATGTTTAACAGTACAAATAATCCTAACAGGAGAATTGACAATTTTAAATGTGGCAGGTGTTCCACATGTCCCTATGTCTTTAGTACTGGAAATAAGATAAAGGTTAACCACCATAGACTAATAATTGGTGGACATTTTAATTGTTATACTACTAATGTAGTCTATATTGCCTTATGTCAACAATCTGATGCATTTTATGTTGGAAAAACTAGTAGACATATGAGGGACAGAATTAAGGAACACTTGTTGGATATTAAAAAATCTAAGTCTACCAATGCCTTAGCCAGACATATTGCATTGTTTACTAATCATCAATTTAAGTTTTTTGGTGTTTCACATATAAATTTTGATCCACAAGGAAAAATTACTGAGTATGACCTAGACGCACAAGAATTGAGAATGCAAATATTACTAAATGCTCACACTCCACCGGGCTTGAATGAATATTGTAGCATTAAGCCCATTTTGAGACTTAACAGTCTTAAGGGCAAGTGAGACAACATAGTGCTATTTTAATCTATTTAATTTAAGTATTTTTATGCATGTTAATTTTATATTATACACAAACACATTTTTACATATTTATATACATGTACATATATTTTTCATACATTACATTATATATTTATACAATTTATACATATACAATATACATATATTTATTTACATATTTAAATATATATTTAGTTATATATTTACATATTTATTAATATCAATGTACATACATATATATTTTTATGCATATATTTTAACATATTTCTAATACAATTTTCTTATATATATGATATTAAAATATTTCATTAAATTCAGTTTTATGAATGTATAATTATTATACGTATGCAATTGGGAATTTATTCATTAATTAGATAATTGGTGAATTAATTGAAGGTTACTATTTAAGTGGCTTTTTCCCTAAGCATTTGTATTCTGATGAAGTCTGTGGAGACCGACGAAACCTGGGTAAATGTTTTATTGGCGTTCTTTTCGTGGTGAATAAAGGTCTTTTGGAGCATACCTTTGCTTGGAGCAGCTTTACTATGTGTTTTTGGTCTTGTGGATTGTTGGATTATTAATTCATTCGTACATCCATCTGTAATTCTTGTTTTGGGTTATACCATTGCCTCAATTGTGCTTCCCATTTCCACCGGAGTGGTTATTGTTGTTTTTACATTCGTTGTTTACACCTGCACTGCATACTGCAGTCTTCTGCTATTGCCATTTACAGGTGGGGTCTTACTGTACCCATTCCCCACAGCAGAGATATAACCAGAGAGTTGTCTGTGGGTAGTGTTTGCATGAACAGGGTGCATGTGTGCTATGGACACTACTTACAACTGACACACAGATATGCATTGGGCATTCCAGTTATGCTTGCATGTGCAGGTACATCAGCTGTTTCCCAATACATCAGTCCTACCTCCTTTGTGATCTGCGAGTGTTTGGGCAGACAACACCAGTATCCTGTACTACAGGAACAAATAATGTGATGCATACCTGTATGTACTTTTCCAAGGGTGTGTCCATTTCACAGTGACACAATATATACTGTATGTCTTGAGTACTTTCCCCTTTGTACTGCTTGTATATTTAGACCAACAGCCATGCCATGCCAGTCTTTCAGATGGTGACACATATTACCACCATACATTTGCAATGGCTTAATGCTAGCTTTTGTTATACTGATGGGTATTGTGTATGGCACTGCAGTTGTGAGGACATGCCCCTGTCATCAGTGGTAGTGGGCAATGGCCACCAGGCTTACCTCAACATGCATAAATACTGACTACTCTCACACGATATGGGACACACACCAACCTAACACACACACACCTGCATATTGTGCAGATGCTACAACCTTCCTTCTACCTTGGCCACTTCTGTGCATCTGTGCTCTACTGGTATTGGACCTACACATACATGTTACTACATTTCTACATAGGGTTGTGTGTGGGGGGGCACACCTGACTGTTACGACGTGTGTACATCACATTGGGGGGGCACACCAGACCATTACTACATAATTAAGTAGGGTTGGGGGGAGCACACCTGACTGTTGCTGCATTCCTACACAGGATTGGGGGGGCATACCTGACTATTTCTACATATTTACACAGGATTGGGGGGCACATCTGACTATTACAACATTTCTACGTAGGATGGGGGGCACACCTGACAATTTCTACATTTCTACACAGGATTGGGGGGGCACACCTGACTGTTATTACATTACTACATAGGATGGGGGGAGCACACCTGACACTTGTACACATTTGCTATGACTGTACTGGCATGTCAGGTAGTCCATTTCTTTCTATATTTTAACCTATCATGCTGACTAGAGGCATACCAGTGTACTACAGATCTTAGTTTTGATTTACTTACATATTAGTTTCTGATTTCCTACCCTTCAGAACTAACATCCCACTGCCTGACCAGCTGTAGTCTGTCTGTGTAGGCCTGGAGGGAGGTTACCCATAGACATCATTCAGAGGCCATAGCATAGCCTTTTTTTCTGTTTGTCTACACCTGTCATGCTGGCTGTGACTGTTGTTGGGTATGTGAACCCCCCTGACTGCCATGTGTGAGTCACTTACCTTGTGGGTGTCCCAGTATTGAGGGTGGTGCTGCAGGGCTGCCTATGTTGGATGCACATAGTGCACTCCCTACACATGGTTGAGCACAGGTAGTGTCATGTCTGGCATCCCTTTTACTGTATGTGAGAGTCAGAGAGAGGTGTTATTCCCTGGGTCCCTCCTGTATCAGTGTATGTGCTGTGTGTTGCCTCTTTGGCAAGGCCAGGGCATACTGGTCATGCCTTCCTTCTGCCTACTGGGGCAGGCTCAAGTTGTTCCTCTTCCGAGTCACTCTGTGCCTATGCAGGCCTTGGCAATGTGGGGGGGCTGTGTGGCCCTGCCCTGTGCTTTTCCTGCTGCAGCTGTTTCCACAGGATCATATTGTGTAGCATGGTACATACGATGACAATTTGGGTACATGTAGCTGGTGAGTACTGCAAGGCTCCACCGAATGTGTCCAGGTATTGGAACCGTGACTTGAGAATCCCAAACACATGCTCTACTATAATTCTGGTCTGTGCGTGTGCCTCATTATGGAGTTCTTGTTCGGGTGTATGTGCATTTTTGATGGGTGTCATCAGCCAAGGCTCCAGTGCGTATCTAGCATCCCCCACTAGGTGACCGTGTGGGATGTCCCCATTGGCAAATCTCTGGTACAGCTGTATCAGATGCTAGCTGTGGGAATCGTGATAGCTTCCAGGCTGACTCATCTAGTGCCTGGTGCTGTTATCCAACCTGCTGCTGCTCAGCTAGGTGAAAAAAGGGCCATTCCACTCTGGTTCACAGTTATAACAAGCCTGGTCTCATTTCTTAGACTCTCAACTCCAAGATAAGTAGCAGCAAATAATAAATATATAAATGAAGTTCTATTCCCTGATCTGGGTGTTGGTCCTAACAGTAGCGACAAGCTAAATCCCATTTATTTTTCTGTGCCCCTCAACACTAAGCTAAGTAAAAAAAAAGCAAAGAAACAAAAAAGATCCTGCATCAGTACCACCCTTTCTGCTTTTAAAACTGTAGCAAGTCACTTGATACATTTGTAGCAAGAATCTTGCCACACATAAATTGCTGAAGTGCTTCAGTCCTAGCTACACCACAAAAGCAATACTGAAATTAATTTGATACCTGCATTCAAAAATATCAGTACAGAAATGACTAGCAGTACAGCACTACTGATTGATCAACATCTCCTGATCATGCCGCCTAACACCATGTACCCAGAGCAGCTGCCTACTTTACTCCACTCTAACTACACCTCTGGTGACTGGTTTTGCAAATAAACAGAAGGTTAAATAATAAGGTCTTTCATGGCTCAAAAAGCAAGACAAAGGTCACATCAGACCATACTGTAGGCCACTGAGTATAAGATATGTGCTAATCTACTGGGGTAGCTGAAAGATTTAAGGTCTTTGGTTTTCTTTATAAAGTATCTTTGGGGTCTTTCTATTAGAGCAATATTATTCATTTTATATGTACCAAAGGGGGCATTACATGCAATGGTGGGTTTGATAAGGGAAGAGTACAGTGGGAGGACAACTGTTTTGGATCTTGAAGACATTTCCTTGAAATTAACTAGGAATGACAGAATGATTTTCAGACAATGTTGGAAACATGATAAAATGAGACAGAATTGTCCACATAAATAGCCAGGTATTCTATGACCACGTCTGTCTGAAAAGGAGTACCAATTAAAAATGAGGTGGGAACAACTTTTTTGAAGAATGCTGCTACACTGCATTTTTTTGCATTTAATTTGGAATGTTTTCATTACACCAGGTATGTGTGTATATATTCCAACCCTTGCTGGAGCTGTTTAGTATTTGTGGATAATAGTGCAGAGCTTGTAGTCATCAGTAAACTTGATCAGACACATTTCTGAGATATTGGATTGGATGCTTGCAAAATACTTGCCAAACAGAAGAGAACCCAGCACTGATTCCTGGAGTACCCCACTAGTTATACATTTAAGTTCAGAGGGGGTTTATATTAAGTCTATCTATTTTCTAATAATACCAGCATGGAGGATAATGTCAACAGCTTTGGCTAAATCAAGATAAACAATGTGCACTGAGTGACCACTGTCCACAGCCTCTTACTAGGTACAGGTTGCAAGACCTGCCCTTCTTAAAACCAAACTGACTAGAATCTAGATCTATTAAGTCGCCTCTGCTTGCATAAATACGTTTTGCTATGATGATACTTTCCATGGTTTTGCATATAAAGCAAGTGAGGCTGATGGGCCTACAATTGCCTGGATCTGTGTAGGGGCCACCCTTGTGTAGGGAAATCACAGTGGCTGTTCTCCAGTCATCAGGTACAAACTCTGTGAATAGGTAGAGGAAGTCAAGGCACACAAAGCACATACTTGGCCCTGCTCAGAATGCAGCCTTATATGTTATCTGTCCAATGGAAGATTACTTTTTGTCTTTGACAATGATTTTAAGACTTGTTACAAGGTAATTTCAGGTGAAACTAAATTTCCATAGATATGATGGCGACAATGTGGGTAGGCGGGGTAAAGTTAATACTAAATTTGTGTGCCAATGTATTAATTGGGATTGGAATACATGATATCATTACAGATAATCTTGCTGCATTGTTGGACATTATTCCTTAATTTCCTGACATAAATGAAGAAAGATTTATAGTTTCCTTTGATATCTGTAGCAACCTTAAGTTCATACCCTACTGTCCATTTTCTAATAGAACTCTTAAGTTCCTGTCTGGCATGTTTCAGTTGGTCCCAAGGGGAGGAGATTTCATACATTTTTGCATAAATTGCCTTCTTTTGTTATAAAGGTTATTAATATGGAAGTTCAACCATAGAGTTTTATTCCTGAATGTACCATTATATTTAGAGTGGACAGGTACTGAGTTTTCTATGCAGCTGCCTAAGTGTTGGTAAAATTCAAAAGTGAATATGGCAGGCCTCTCAAATGGGTTCATTTTCAGGGGATGGTTTCATTTTCATGGGATAGTTGGAAGACTTAAACATTCTATAAGTTGATCTGGGTTTGCCCTGAAGAGGTCCCTACAGACATTCTCTATTGGCAGTGAGCTGGTACTTCTAGACCTGAAAGAGAAGATGAATGACTTGTGGTCAAATTTAACTAGGAATGAGAAGATGTGGACTGGAGTACAGGCAGTGGCTAGTGTTAGATATTATGAATATAAGGCTGAAATTAATTCTGTTGTAAATATGCTGAAAGAAAAAGCTTGCTTAAATGCAGAAACAGAGTTTAGTAATATGTGATCAGCAACCATACTAAATGACTGTGGCTTAAAAAAATAAGGAACTTGCTTATGAGTGTATTACACACATCAAGAAAGCTGACTTCTTACAGACGTGACAAGGATGTAATTTGCTTTCTTTAAAGAACTGACAACAGGACATGTTTTTCTAAGAAAGTTTAAGAATATGTTTTTCTAATCCACAAGGCATTTCCTTGAAGACAGTTTACTTATCAGCATTTACACAAGAACAGATGTGTCAGCATTTGCGTAATCAAGGCAGTATCTTTCCAAAACCAAGAGGGCGTGTGTTTAACTAAAATATATATAAAGTCTGTATTAAATCCAATTATGTTAGGGGTATGGTAGGGACACATTTGTTGTCCTGAGGTAAATGTTATATCTGTCGCATCATCTGTACTATTTGAGAAGTAAAGTGGAACAGTACTTTAAGCTGCAACATTAGTCCGTTTGGTTTATTATAAAAAGTTATTTGTTATTGCTCTAAAGTTGATGCTGCAAAGTATATTTTCTCATCAGTGTATATTCTGCAAGTTTCTGTATGCAACAGACTGTGAATGCAACTATAACCAGACTTTGATTCCAGCCAGCAAGACTGAGTGTCTTAAGAAGACTTCAAATCCCACAGCAAGCAGCAAGTAAGAAGCTCTATATAATTTTTCAATGGCAAGCTAGCCTGCATTTGAACCTATAATCTTCATTCAAACACAGGGGGAGTGATGGTAAGCCCTGCAGAGGGTTACTTCAGTTAAATTGCAGTAGCTAACATTTGTATGTATGTGTAAATCCTAAACAGAAGTATTCCAGTTTATGCAGCTTGCAGTAGTAAAGTTTTTTTAGATGTCTACATCTGGAGTGAGACTGAAGTTCCAGTCGCAGTGCCATAACTTCGCTAAGAAAAGGTGGATATCCACTAGCACAGCAGTCCGCTGCCTGTTGTGCTTTCCCAGCTTCTCGAGTGACTTTGAAAAATTTCCAGCCATCTGCAACAACAGCCTGATCACCTGTTTTCTTGCTAACTGATAAGACTTTTTTCTGCGTCACATTTTTTTTAGTGTGGATGCTATTAGACAGTTTGGATGTTATTAGACAGTATGGAAATTTTCAGACATAATTCAAGCAAATGTAAGCCAAGTTTTACTCTTAATGTAGCAGAACAACCAGATAAAATATGGAGTGAATTGCAATGTTGGTATACACAGCACATTAGTAAATGTAAAACCTTATTAGGGCAGGTTGATAGTAAGGCATTATGCAAATGTATTATAGTATTTAACTGGTATCTCAAAGAAAACCATGTGAGGTATGACAAATGTTTATTGTGTGCTTCAACAAAAACTGCATTTTGTGTATTATGCCATAAAAAAGTATTGCATCATATTGCTAAAAAAATGGACTGTAAAGACAGATCTGTTCATGATAAAGAATTAACTAAGGGTAAAGTGTTTCTATTATACTCAGATGTTGAACAGTTATATCCTGTCACCACATGCGAGTCAAATCAGTTACTGATAGAACCCCTAGTACATTTTGTTACAAAGGAATGTAGTAAACTTCTAAAAGACAGACACAATGATTTCAGGAAGTTTAGACAAGTTATACATACATCTTTTCAAGAGTGCATAGGAGTTTCAGATTCAGCAGAACAGCTTACTAAAAATGTCAGAAAGACCATGCAATATTACAGGAGACTCTTAAACAACAGTTACAAGATGAAGAAAATAGATTAGCTGAACTGACAGAGACTGACTTCCTACATACATTGGGAAAGAGTATGAAACTACAGCTGATCTGTACAAAAGAGATATATTTTATAATATGTTTGTGTTTTGAAAATGGTTAAGCTTACATGGTAGGATGGTAGGATCTGACAAATCATTCTCAAATGTTTAAAACTTCCATTCAATTAAAGCAATGTACTTATCAGTACTACAGTAAAGTGGAGCATATGACTGCCATTCTTAGCATTGTCAAAAGGTAAACAAAACTGTTCTAGTGTATAAAATTAAATGAAAATAGATAATAAGAGTAAAAAGTTAAAGTCACAAGACTGACATGATTGTATAAAGATATACAGATACAAGACAGACATGCATGTATGTTATTTTCATCTAGAGTACATTTGTTTACAATGCATAAAAGCAAAAGGCAGACAACAGCAAATATAAATAATGTAAGTATAAACATATGTTAATTAAGCTAATATCTATTTTGTTTTTTACATTTTTTTTATAATTATATAGTAACACCAAACAGTTAAAGTTCTGAATTTTAAAAATAAATAAAATCACAGATGGTAATAGTTAAACAGTTTTTGTAAAATTAATGGCAGGACAGTTAAATAGTTAAATAAATAAAATACTGAAATCCATTTAAGCTAATTGTAAAATAATGTCTGTTTATGTAGTATAAATGCATAGTTATGCAAATCACAATCACATTAAAGGAAAAATGCCAAAAGAATTAACTATAGTTTACATAGTATGAAATGTGAGCTCAGACCTTCCTAGACTGGATGAATAGTTACAGGAAATGTTGAAAAGATAAGATAAGAAACAAGACTGATTGCCAGACAAGTGGCTTGAGTTTTTCTAAAAACGTATTGTTATAAAAACATAATTGTTAAAATGTTTACATGTAACATTATTTGGTAATTGTAATATCACAATTGTGCATATATGTCACTGATAAAAATAAAAAAAACTCAGTTACATCAAGTATAGCCAACAGATGGGTTATAGTATACATACAGTTCAAATAAAGTATACAGGAGGGTACAGATAACTACTACTAGTAGAAGTAGACAGCAAAGGCAACAGAAAATAAATCAGCCAAAAAATTATCAAATCAGACAAAGGTCTATAGTTTAATAACCTAATAAAGCAAATGTATAACCAAAGTGTTGGGCTGACATACATTATAAAGGAAATAAACAGTGCTGCAGTACTACAGGGGGGGGTACTTTCTCAGTTTTACACTGACTGTATAAGCAGTATTGCACAAGGGTCAGAAATAAAGCTACAAGAAAAATAATATCTCATTCCTTCTTGACAATACTATTTGAGGGGGGGACAGGTATTAGTGTATTAGAAATACTGGTAAACTGGATTAAACCTGACAGGATAAGATATTTTACAAGTTGTTAATAGCTATCATAATGGTTATTATTGTATTGTTTAGTATTAAATTGTATTTACAACCTGTTAAACTGCAAAGTTATACAAGAGATGACTTAAAATTGCTAACAGCTATACAAGAGAGAGTAATGATATGTAAAAATTGAACAAGAATGGTCACTATTTTTAATATGTTTTTGGCAAGACAATGTTGGTATGCAAAAAGCATAGTTGCTTCTGGTGTCAATTCCACTAGATACTTCTAAAGAGACATAAAAGTTCTCCAAATATACTTTATAGTCTTTGTATGTACAAATGCAGAAAAAATCAGTACAAATGATAGTCTTTGTATATACAAATGCAGAAGAATTCAGTACAAATAAAATTAATATCTAGTAATAAATATGTGTAAAAAAACATGTTTAAAAAAATGGGTCCAGGGTACCTACTAGATTGAAATGCATGAATAGCAAACAATCTGTGTAAATACATACTGTACAGAATACATTGTAATAAGTTTAAAAGTAATTTGTCAAGTTGTAATATCACTGGTTTTACCCCAGTGAAATAATTGCTTTCAAATATTTTTTATCTAAGCCCAGTTCAGTATTTTACCAAAATGTTAATGGACAGTTCAGAGACATGACCACAATGTTATGGTTAAAATGACATTGAAACTGTATATTTTCAGCAGTGTATAAATGCTTGCAGTAGCACATGGTTCTTGTCTCTTATAGTGAATTCAACAGTTGCAAAGAGTTAATGAAACAATTCTAAGTCAGAAATTAAATTCTGTAATTGCAAAGAAATAAATTAATCAAGTTAAACTAAAGTAGACACAGCTCATAACTGATAAAATAATTTCACAGAATGGTCTGCAAAAGAAAAAGTTGTTAAATACATTCAGTTTGGTAGTAATACTTTAATATAATTGTATTAACTATGTAAAATTGCATTTTGATTTGTTGTATCAAATGACTAAAGGTTTGTTTCTTGCGTTTTCTATATAATGTGATCAAAAAATACATATCAGTATAAAATGTTTTGAGTATGTTTAAAAACAGAGGGAATTGTTAGATATTATGAATATAAGGCTGAAATTAATTATGTTGCAAATATGCTGAAAGAAAAAGCTTGCTTAAATGCAGAAACAGAGTTTAGTAATATGTGATTAGCAACCATACTAAATGACTGTGGCTTAAAAAAATAAGGAACTTGCTTATGAGTGTATTACACACATCAAGAAAGCTGAATTCTTACAGACGTGACAAGGATGTAATTTGCTTTCTTTAAAGAACTGACAACAGGACATGTTTTTCTAAGAAAGTTTAAGAATATGTTTTTCTAATCCACAAGGCATTTCCTTGAAGACAGTTTACTTATCAGCATTTGCACAAGAACAGATGTGTCAGCATTTGCGTCATCAAGGCAGTATCTTTCCAAAACCAAGAGGGTGTGTGTTTAACTAAAATATATATAAAGTCTGTATTAAATCCAGTTATGTTAGGGGTATGTTAGGGACACATTTGTTGTCCTGAGGTAAATGTTATATCTCTCACATCGTCTGTACTATATGAGAAGTAAAGTGGAACAGTACTTTAAGCTGCAACGTTAGTCTGTTTGGTTTATTATAAAAAGTTATTTGTTATTGCTCTAAAGTTGATGCTGCAAAGTATATTCTCTCATCAGTGTATATTCTGCAAGTTTCTGTATGCAACAGACTGTGAATGCAACTATAACCAGACTTTGATTCCAGCCAGCAAGACTGAGTGTCTTAAGAAGACTTCAAATCCCACAGCAAGCAGCAAGTAAGAAGCACCTTATAATTTTTCAGCTAGGTTGGTCAGGGCAAGGACAAGGACATTACAGCCTCTAGTGGATAGTTTTACAATTTGTTCTAGATTACTGCCATTAACTATACATTTTTAAAGAAGTGTACCAAATAACGCCTTAGTAAATGAAATCTCCTAGCAGGAAGGTATTTAATTTGATACTTAACCCTGCAATGATGTTAAGGTAATTTCCATGATCTTTAAGGGACATTGATGGGGTGTGATAGCTGGATTTGTTAATGGTGATTTGGTTCTTCAGGAGCTCCAAGTTAGGGTTCTGGGTAATTTGATGTAAGGCAATAATATTTCTGACAAATACGGATACTCACAGAGTTACCAAGGGCCTGAAGGAATGATAAGGCCCCTTAGTTGTCTCTTAGATTGTATGCCTAGTACCTACCAATGAACCTATAAAATGATCTAAGGGAAGGAATGCTTGATCTATTAGAAATGGATAGAAATATTAAGATAGATGAGAGAAAGAGACAAGACAAATTATATAAAACAGAATATTAGAAGACTCAAAGTAGATGAGTACACTACCTGAAACCATTAGGAAAGCTTCATGTGCTGTAACAGATATAAACAGAATATGCTACTGTGCAGCTAAATTAATAACAGATAAATTGTGGGAATGAGTAGTCGAAGCTAGGTTAAGAAGGGAGGTGATGATTAGTGATCAGCAGTATGGTTTCATGCCAGGAAAGAGCACTGCAGATGCGGTTTGTTTTGAGAGTGTTGATGGAGAAGTTCAGAGAAGGTCAGAAGGAGTTGCATTGTGTCTTTGTGGACTTAGAGAAAGCATATGACAGGGTGCCTAGAGAGGAGTTGTGGAATTGTATGAAGTAGTTGGGAGTGTCAAAGAAGTATGTAAGAGAGGTACAGGATATGTACGTGGATAGTGTGACAGTGGTGAGGTCTGCGGTCGAAGTGATGGATGTGTTTAAGGTAGAGGTGGGATTACATCAAGGATCAGCTCTGAGACCTTTCTTATTTGCAATGGTGATGGACAGGTTGACAGACGAGATCAGACAGGAGTCCCCGTGGACTATGATGTTTGCAGATGACATTGTGATCTGTAGTGAGAGTAGGGAACAGGTGGAGGAGACCCTGAAGAGGAGGAGATATGCTCTAGAGAGAAGAGGAATGAAGGTCAGCAAGACTAAGACAGAATATATGTGTGTGAATGAGAGGGAGGATAGAAGAATGGTGAGGATGCAGGGAGTAGAGGTGGCGAAGGTGGATGAGTTTAAATACTTGGGATCAACAGTTCAGAGTAATGGTGAGTGTGGAAGAGAGGTGAAAAAGAGAGCACAAGCAGGATGGAGTGGGTGGAGAACAGTGTCAGGAGTGATTTGTGAGAGACGAGTACCAGTAAGAGTGAAAGGGAAGGTCTACAAGAGGATAGTGAGACCAGCTATGTTATATGGGTTGGAGACAGTGGCATTGACAAAAAGGCATGAGTCAGAGCTTGACGTGGCAGAGCTGAAGATGTTAAGATTTGCAGTGGGTGTGACAAGGATGGACATGATTAGGAATAAGTATATTAGAGGGTCAGCCCAGGTTGGAAAGTTTGGAGAAAAAGCCAGAGAGTCAAGATTACATTCGTTTGGACATGTGCTGAGGAGGGATGCAGAGTATATTGGGAAAAAGATGCTAAGGATGAAGCTGCCAGGTAACAGGAAAAGAGGAAGGCCTAAGATAAGGTTTATGGATGTGGTGAGAGAGGACATGCAGATGGTTGGTGTGACAGAGCAAGATGCAGAGGACAGGAAGAAATGGAAACAGTTGATCCGTAGTGGCAACCCCTAACAGGACCAGCCGAAAAAAGAAGAAGAAATTGATACCAAGAGAGGACAGAATAACAAAGTAAAATAAGGACACAAGGAGTTTGCTGCTGTGGAAACACTGATAAGACAGAACTGCAACAAGTAAGATAAAGACATATTAGTATTAGAAGTATATTGAAAAGGGAACAGATCCAAAACTCTTAGAAATGTGGATAAAATAAAATCAGTATGCAGTATCAAGACTGATCAGGATTTAAGTTATGCCATAACTAATAACAAACTAAATATAGCACACACAGAAAAACTAAAAAGCTTAAAGAGAAATAGAAAGAAAAGATACACAACAAACAATTCATTGATGACTCAAATTTTTATAGGGAACAAAGAAAGAAAACAATAATAACACAATCCAAGAAAGAAGAAATCGGTAAGCTTTGGAGAAATATATGTGATGGTCCTGTTGAACATAAAAATGCTGAATGTATAAAAAGAGGTAAAATATTAAGAATTTTAACAGAGAGGATATGAAATATAATGAAGTAATAGCCTGTGAAACAGAGACAACATTAAGAAAGTCTACTAAATGGAAAATCCCAGGTCCAGATACTGTAACCAACTTCTGGCTTAATGTATTAAAATCTTTGCAAGTTGATTTAGCTCTGATTAAAAGTACTTATATGCAAACCTTGAATGGATACTAGCATGGTTAACCACATCCACCATACACTGATTAATTTGTAAACTTGTGATATACTGAAGCTCAAAATGATCCAAAATCCATCACATGAAAGCCAGCACCAAACAAAAAGCTGTAGGTTACAAAACCTTTATTTTAACAGTTGCAAAGGAAACCAAGGAAAGGAGCACAAACACAAACCTCTTTCAAGCTGGAAAATCTTTATCACTGTGAATTTGCTCTCTTAAATTTGTGTACATGATTTAAAGCTTAAAACCAGCACCAAATGATGTAATTTCCTGTTCTATTTATGCCAAATGTTTAAATAACAACACTGTGTGCATTAAAAATAATAAAATATATATAATGCACATATTACAAACCTATCAATACAGAGCTGTAACTTATTTTCAATAATCTTTATAGTATAAACAGATGATTCCCATAGAATGCCATACAAATAAAGCCATCTGCTGGAAAAACTGTATTGTTACAGGAATGGAAAATCCAAATATTAAAAATATTCATTAAGCCCGGGTCTGAAAAAAACCCTCAGACATAAAACAGAATTAGCTTTTAAAAGAAACTCATTTATTTAAAGGTGATAATAGATTAAGTAGAAAGGAATATACAGTACTATTAAGGTCTAACTTTCAAGAAAACCGAAGGGGAACATCAGTCTTATGGAGAAATTCTAGCATAATGCTTAGGGTTATTGTCTTTTACAGTGATGATAAATGTATGATGTGTATAGTCATTATTAAATATCAAAGAAGATTCTTAACCTTAGAAGGTCTGTGCTGGATTTTGGGGATTGGAGCTAAATTCTCTAGGAATTATCTAGAAATTTTAATTTTGAATATGAAAGGACATATAATAATTACAGGAAACTTTAATTGTATACTTAAAAAATAACAATACCAATGCAATAGAAAAGCTTGGAATTTCAGCATCAGCTAAGGCTTTAGTAAACTTTATTGATTTTATCTGATAGCTGTTTCTGAATCAAATTCTTTGTTTTACACTCATTACTCTTAAAGATTTGTTATGCAATCAGGAATTGATAGGGAATAGACTTTGAATTATTTGTTTACTAAAATAGAAAAGGTAAAGGTGATAACATGCCCTTTGTCAGATCACAATGCAATTACTTATACAGTAATGATAAATCCAGGGAAAATTGCTTCTTCTAATAGACATCTTATATAACAAAGTTAAATTATTTTAAAGTGTGGTTTCTTATAGAAATGCAACAGTTCTTAGACTTCAATAATAATGGCAACATTTCTCATGTAATCCTGAGGTATTCAATGAAAGCATATGTATATGGTAAAGTCTCTACTTGTTATTACAACAAAACAGATGAATGGGATAAAGGTGTATTGGAAGTGAAGAGAAACACAGACAAAATAAAGTTAAAAATGCAAGAAGGAGAAAAGGCCTATTTTCAAAAATGGAAAAAATGAACAAGGAGCTTCAGAAGATTCTAGAGCATGAAGTACATGCTTTTCTTATTGAGTCAAAGTACAATCTTATTCTCTAACTGCTAAAGGCTTATAGAAGTTATTGCTTAGATCAAAATTATAGCAAGAACTAATCACATTGACATTATATCTATCACTGGTAATAACAAGAAATGAAGGACATGGAAGAAATTCTGACCTCTTTTAAAAAAACAATATAAGAGGATTGGTAGTCTGGAAAATGAAAAAGTAAGTGATATAGAATATTCAAAATATTTTGTAAAAAATAAAATTAGAAAATCTTGTTTTTGTAACAGAGCTAAGAGAGCAAATTTAAAATTTGAAGGAAAATAAAGGTATGGATAATGATGTTATGTGATGTGATGTCTTGAATTATGTAAAATATTATCTCACAACGTTTTATCCCATTTACAGAAAGTGTCACAGAAATTAAAATTACATAAACCATGCATCCATCATACCTGAAGCTTCTGTTAAGACAAAATAAAGACCTGTCTCTGTACTATTGTATCAAACCTATATAATTACTAAATGTTGATTATAAAAGTTTTATGTCAATCCTTGCCAACAGATTACAAAATACAATACTTAAATTAATAGAGGAAGATTATACCAGCTTTATGTTAAATAGGCGAACACAGGATGACATCAAAAGAATAATTACTTTAATTGATAATCTATAACTAGCCTGAATCTAGATAAAGCCTTTGAGTCAGTAAACTGGTCTTATTTAACTAAAGTATTAGAAATATATGGATTTCCAAGTAATTTTATATCTCTTGTTAATCATCTTTTCAGAATTCATTCTCATATGTTAAATAGGATATTTTATTTTTCAATCAGTAAAGATAAGCAAGGATATGAAACAAGGTTGTCTCTTGTTTCCTTTATTTGTTTTATCTAGTGAGCCCCCAGCCAAATAAATAAAACTTAACAATATAATAGGATTTAAAATAAATGTTCAATATACTTCCAAAATTCAGTTGTTTACCAATAATATACAGTTAACAGTAAGTAATAGTCTGGCAGTTGGTGCAAAGGTTTAATGTTGTGAGCTGTAGTTCCTGTGGAACAAGGTTTAATTCCATCAGTCCTCATTTGACTACCATGCAACCTTGAGCAAGTCATTTAACCACACACTGCTCCCATGTCAACCCCAAAAAGACTTTTTGTGTCTAGTGGGCCTACCTGGTTAACAGATAGGTATTGTTATTATTAATTCTTTACTAATAAATATTAACAAAATCATTCAAATATTTTGAATTGATGTCATGTCTAAAGTTTAATCAGAATAAAATTAACATCTTATTACTTAAAGGGTTAAATTATTTGATATAAACTAATAGCAAATTCAAAAGGAAGGTATTTAATATTTAAGGGTTACTTATATGCAACTGTAAAGAAATTGATATAACAAATTATAATATATATTTTAGGAAATATTAAAACAACAAAATAAAATAGAATAAGTTATTGTTTTTTATGGAAAATAGGTTGATTTTAATCATAATAGTTATTTTACTCAAAATGCAATACATTATATAGACAACATCTTTACTTTCTCCCAAAGAATACATTAAAGATTTTAACATTATTATTTGAAGTTTTTAAGGTACTAAAATAAATTTGGAATAGCTTTAAGACATTATAATAGGTGATAGAATTTGATTTCTTGACCTAGAAACCTATGAAATAAGTTTAGCTATGAAAGCAGTAGCTTTATGGTTAAATCCTGGTTATTAAAATAAAATGAATACAGCCATCTGGTTAAATAATAAAAAATATCCCTGTGCAACATATACCAATCTAGAATAATAATTTGAAGTGTCTGTTAAAGACATATTCTCCATCAGAGTCTGCTTACATAAACAACATATTAAAAACATTTTGAAATGTTATATATAAATACCAGGAGATAAAAGCACCATGTTTCTCAGTATATGGCAGAATGTACAGGCAGTTTGAACTTTCAAAAATGCTAAGCTTACAAAATAGGGATTTGATCTTTTGGAATCAGATGTTAAGAGACACTAAACTGCTTAACACAAATTATTTAATAGATAAATATGATTTTGGTATGGAAAACTAGCACATAGTGCAAATCAATATACACTTCATAATCTCTAAAGCTGACAATGTCAGATATAATTAATTCTTAATTTTCTAAACAATCTCAAATGGTGAAATAATGAGATCATATTAATCAAAAATATATAAAATAATTAAGAACTGTAGTTTTCACATCAAATGTAGATATTAGAATTATGGTCTCAAAATGAGCATCTCAACTTTAGTGACAGTAGATAAAAATGGCTTTAATATCCTCAAACAACCTACATTATCTTTATTTTGAAAAGTATTCTCTTGAAAATTTCTGCATAGACCATTTATCACTCCACATAGAATTGAAATTATATACAAAAGAAAGGTGTTGATTGTTGGAGGTTTAAGTCCTTAATCAAAGCAGATTGGCAGCATATGATTTATGAGTGCAAAGTTCTACAAACTTTTGATGAAAAAAAATCAATGTTTCCTGCAAGCATTGCATCTGATAAATTTATATAAACTGCACTTTTGTTGTTGTTTAAAATAGCAATAACCCACGCCTGGGTGTGGGTAATACTGGATTTACCCACGGTTGGTGTGGTTTGGTCATGAGGGCGAAGCCCGAGTGGCCAAACAAAGCCAACCATGGGTAAATCCAGCATTACTCACACCCAGAAGTGGGTTATTGCTATTATACAATGACATTATTTAAGAAAAAAATAATTACTTTTCTTAAATAATGGCATTGTATAATGCCTCCTTGCTGCCCTTCCGCAGCTGTCTGGTATTCTGCGGCAGATCTGATATACTTCACATGCGTATGCCTACGCAGTACATCAGAGCTGTAGGCAAAAGCAATGGAGAAAGCAAGAGCTCCATTGCTTTTTTCAAAACTGTCTCGCTATGTTAAATGGGTTTAACATAGCGAGACAGCTTTAAAAAAAGCAACGGGAATCTCCATTGCTTTTTACAAACTGTCTCGCTATGTTAAAGGCATTTAACATAGCGAGACAGCTTTAAAAGAAGCAATGGAGAATCTCCGTTGATTTTTTTAAAACTGTCTCGCTATGTTAAACTCATTTAACATAGCGAGACAGTGTGAAGCAACAGGGATCTTGCGTTCTCCATTGCTGTAAAAAAAAAAATTATAGTAATGGAAAAAGTCCGGGCGACCGGACCTTTTTCCATTACTATAACTCTGATTTACAACATGCACGCTGACCAATCAGCATGCATGTTTTTGAATATTAATGGGGGGTCGTTGTATAATATTTAATTTCCCAGATGTGTACCTATCTCATTTCCCATTTCGTCAGAGCTTATTAACAGTAGTCAGGAAAATGAGTACAGAGAACTGGAAGCATGAGGCTATACTTTCATTTATAGCACTCACTGTTGTGTATCATAAATAAGTGTCTACTACTACTAAGATAAAAACAATGAATTTAAACAAAAAATATAATTACTGGATAAACTGAATTAATTAACAGAACATTGAACTCATTAATAAAAAATATTGACCTATGCTCTATGACCAGTTCATGGCTGTTTAATGACATTTAGTAATGCATACAGAAATAACTGATGCAGACATCTATGCAAATTATCTGTTTTATTGTGTTATGTTTTTATTTCTGTGTATACAATTTCAGTAAAAATATTTAAAACAATCAATAGAGTTTTTCTGTTTAGATCCCACTGAATTTAAAAGGGGTTTTAAATAATAAGTTAAGAAACTCAGATAATGGTTCAGGCAGAGACCTTCTGTGTGTTACTGTCAGTCTCCCATTGGGTTTAAAAAGAACTTTATAGACATTATACAGCTAATTAAAAAATTGCAGATGGAGAAATTTGAATGTGAGTTCTTTTAACAGCCTGTAAATGATGGTGTCTTCCTTCTGGGCCATCTATAAAAATGAAGGGGGAATCTGCTTCAGTTTTAAATGTAAAATGGGATCCAGAACCCCTTTTTGATAACATTTCCCATCTTTTAAATGTGAAATAGATTCATTATGATGGTCCACATTATCCCATAAAACAACGCAACCCATTTATCTGCTGGTGTTATTATAATCTGTTTGTTCTCTTAAGAGAACATAAAGCAGCTCTTTTCACTATGGTAAGGTTATCTATACCTCTCTTGAATAAAATGGGTCCATGAAAATGAATGTCTTTTAACAATGTCTTTTAAAATGTGGTTACAATTATCTGGGGGAGAATTGTAGATTTTCTGAAAGAAAAGTCTTCAGGATTTGCCAAATTCCTTAACACCACCCTTTTGGTAAACAAATTCCATATTCTACTTTCTATAAAAATATTTAGCTTTAACCACATGTTGAAATAAATTTTGTTGCTACAGACAGTATAATGAGTGGTAATAATGTGTAACAAATCAGCAGCAGAAGTTAATTCTTTATTGACACTATCTTTTGAAACATTCTCGTGGTTTCTACATTGCTTTTTATGTTTTCTACTCCCCTTTTCCTAAAGGAATTTTATCAGCCATTTGAAATGCCTTTGTGACACCCCTGCACTGGCTCAGTAATCAAGGAGCCTCAATCCTCACCACTAGCACCAGTGAGGGGTGTACACATTCGGAGGATGACAAGTATGCACACAGTAAAGTACAATTTCCCTTAACAGCACACAGAGATCACAGTCAGTCTGGGGGCTGGTTTCTCTCTCTCTTTCTCCAGATCCCCAATAAGACTTCCCACTGGCACAGCTATGGGGTTGAGATCTCAACTGAGTGGCCAAGCCAAAACCTCCAGCACCCTCTCTGAACAGCCAGTGCTTCTTGTCCTTGCCCAAGTAGCTGACACACACACACTTTGAGATTTGATTTATACATAAACACAAACACACACATGGAAAAGGCTGGCACAGGTTTAATAGCTATGCCCCCTTCTGCCCAGACTATAAGGTAGTACCACCTGCCACCAGCCACTACTTGTCATCTACTTAAGGACCTTACAAAGGGTAACCAATCCTACTCTGTAATGTTACTATTATCCAAATGATAAGTGTGACCAAGTCTTTGAAGGCTATTTAGGAGTGGCCTGTACAGTGTCACCAAATACATGTGCAAGCATTTTAAGAGCTTAAATATCTATAAACAAACTGGCCACAATTAAAAGGTTTAAATATATTTAATAATAAATAATAAAAGAACAAGACAATACTCAAACAACACAGTAATTTCAGAGTTCAGAATCACAGGAAATATTTTAAAACAACATTGCAGGACAGTCACAAATAAATACAGAAAACATCTAAACTAATATTTACTATATTCCTATCTATATTTAAAATATACTATGCACTTACTTACAGAGCAAGGCAAATGCAGATGAGTGGATTTTCTTGCTAGGTCCAAGACAAGATGCAAAATGCCTAGTCTCTCTATCTGAGAGAGTTCCTAAATAAAGATCATCCAATACTGAAAACACAAACCACAAAATGCTTTCAATGCTGGAGCAGCTTCATCAGTTTGACTCTGCCATCTTACATTTGCATATCTGATTTAAAGCTTAAAATGGTCACCAAAATTACATCATTTACCAAATGTTTAAATAATATTTTATATATTAAAAGTTATAATAGAACATGTAATATATTTATTGCAAATATCTTAATACAAAAATGTAAACTACTTGCTTTTAGTAATCTCTACGACATAAATGATTATCATAGAATGTTATACAAATAGAATGCCATACAAATACCTTCATTTGCTGGCAAACCTATACCATTGCATGAATGAAAATCTAAATATTAAAATATTCATTAAGTCCAGGTTTGAATAAATTAATGTCAGTCTTTAAAAATGCCCTTTTTGTACCTTTGTAGGCCAATACCAATAAAAAGACCCTGGCCCTTTATGTTGTAAAGAATGGTTGCATTCTGTATTGTTTTCTCTTTTACATCTTACATCTCCAAATACTCTGAAATTCTAGACTTTAACTTAAACATGGTTTTACCCAAATAAAATACTTAACAAGAGCAAAGGGATAAGTAAATGATCACTTAGTTTTGCATGTAATGAATGAATAATTTGTAAAATTATTTTGTTGTGTTAAAACAGGTATATTCTTTAGCTTTTAACATGAACTTGCATTGGAAACCCCCAACTGCAAGTGGTAACTACAGCCTCCAGCCGGAAGTGGTAACTACACCAAAGCTTACACTAAAGCCCTGTACAGTCACTTGTATAAGTTTTTAGACTTGGCTATTCCAGAGAGAATCAAAGCCAGAGCCCCAAGTAAAAAAAAGCCACCCTGGTGGACATCCAGCATCAACAAACTTCATAAGAAATGCAAAAAGTTCTTAAGAAAACTAAGGCGAGGCCCCAACAATGGAGAAGCACCCTCCTCAGCCTCAACAGATAAATAAGACAACATGTCAAATCCTCTAAGGATAACTTTGAGAACAACATTAAACTAAGGATAAACATAAGGCTTTTACAGCTACATACATAGCTGAAAAGGTAGACCCAAGCATGTACTGAACTAGTGACTAATGGTATCACACACACTGATCCTGCAGAGATAGTAAACCTGCTAGCGGACAGATTTCATGAAAATTTCACTCCTTTATCCCCTACAAACTTATCACAAACCTTGCCCCCAACTCCCCCTCCCTTACATATCCAAAGATGCATTAAAGCCCTGTCTAAGGCAAAAAACACAGCCCCTATGGGACCAGGCAGCATCCCAGGCTGTCTTCTAAACAAACTAAAACATGAGCTAGCATCTCCATTAAGTGTCCTATTCAATCACAGCCTAACCACTGTATTTGTTCCTGCAGAATGGAGAACAGCAACAGTTATTCCCCTCCACAAAGGTGGCTTAGCGACAGACCCAGGGAATTACAGACTCATAAGTATGACCAGTCTCATCTGTAAAGCCATGGAACGTATCACCATGGACCTCATAAATAAAGACATAGGCAACCTCCAAACCCTGGATCTGACCCAATTCAGCTTCATCAAGGGCAGATCCTGCCTGTTAAACCTGGTGGATGTCTTCAAAAATGTGACCAGGGCCATTGACAAGAGCACAACTGTGCAAATAGCATACCTTAACTTGGCATAGGTCTTTGACATAGTCCCACATGTAGGCATTACCAATAAACTTAGCAAACTTAATGTAAACTCCTTTGCTGTACGATAGGTTGCCATCTGGCTCACAAAGTGGTCACACTATCAAACTGGGTGACTCCACATCAACCAGCAGACCTGTCACTAGTGGGGTGCCACAAGGGTCAGTGTTGGGCTCCCTACTATTTGGTATATACTTCTCAGAAATTCAAGCCAAAACTATAGGGCTGTGGCTGCCCAAGTGGATGACTGCAAACTGGGTGCAATTATTGAATCCCCAAATGATGTCAGTATATTTCATGAGGGTCTTACGCAGACCAACAATTGGTGTCTTAGGCACAGTCTCAAACTGAATGCAAAGAAATGCATCAGCAGTTCCAAAACTTTGCAACCTAGAGGACCCCTTTGATAAAGAAAATTGTTTGGTGGACTCCTGTAGGTGGCAGTACACATGCATTACGTTTGGATCAACCCCACAATGCCCCCCAGTCAGCCCCCACCCCCTATGCAGCCATTTCAGTGTCCATTACTTGGCTATTTCTCCCCAGTTGCCATAAACGCTGTTGAAAATTCTCAGTGTGCATACTGTTTTCTGCTTTAGTTTTACAATGATTACAGATATTTGGATTTACTTTAAAACTTTTATTTCAAATTTTATAGCACAGACACTGCTAGACATTTGCTAAAGCTAAAGAAAGCATTACAATCTCAAACTGAAAACAGACGTAGCATTAAAACCTCTCTGCCTTTGACAGTCACATTCACTGAAACAACATTGAAACTCACATTCAAAGAAAATTAATCTGGTCAGTGGCAGATTAAGTTTACCTTTGGGCTGTTTTCAAAGCATAAATCCCTTGCGAACATTTTTAGGGCCATGCAAAAGTTCTTTGATTGACTTTCTTGACTGTATAATTAAATTTTAATAATAATAAATTAATTATATCCCTTGTATAATACAGCACCTCTTGCAGAGTGTGTTTTAAATGTATAGTTTTGTAAATTTTTCCAGTAAGCAATGAAACAAAACATATGAACAAATAATGGCAAAACTGCCCAATTCAGAACATTTCAACCATAAAAGGCCACTCAAACTTCTGTCATTACAATCCGTCAATATCAGTAAATATATACAATCTCTGTAGAAGTAAACATCATCAGAATAATTCCACCTTAAAGAGATCTGCAACTAATGAAAAGGTTGCTGCTAGCAAACAACTTTATATTTCACTGTTTCATCTATAAAATGCAGTGCCTGCTGCCCTTGAAGAATCAATTGCCTACTTATGTTACATTAAAAAATGGTAAGCTGGTAATATTGCATGGATGGGAAACTGAAAGCAGTTCAAAGTTACTAGGCCACTCATCCAAAGGAGGACATATTCAGGATTTCAGCAGCCCACCCCCTGAAGATACAACACAGTATCAGCAACCCATGCTGTGGGAGTAGAACCCACAAGCTTCTGCATTAAAACACAAGTATGCTACCTGTTGTGTTACTAACACTGTTTTTAAAGTTCTATACCACAATAGTGATACCATTTGCTAGCTAGCGGAACAAAAGAGTTGCACATTGTAAACAGACTTAGCATGAACAGCAGTAAACTTCTCTTCCCTTGAGGCTCACAATTCCTTGAAAATGTACTTGAAACTAAATTCCTTGACAAAGGCACCTGAAACTCAGTTCCATGAAAAATGCAGCTTGGTAGTTGGGGAAGAGAGGATTCAGGCTCTTGTTTTCTGTAGCTAAGGTACAGGGCTTGAGCCTAAGCACATTCCTAACACCTGTTAACCCTAACTAGGGCTTTTCACTCTCTCACACATACACCTCAATCTCTGAGTGCAAGAAATCTGGACAAAGCCTAAAATAAATAGGGACAGACTATAAATATTGCTCTCATGAACTTAGAAAATTGCTAGATTGACAGGATTTGTATTAGTATGCATTTTTCTAATCTAAAACATTATAAGTTTTTCTTTGCTTTGTCCTAAGCTTTTTATGCTTTTTATTTTGACCTACGCTTTGTACTGCTGTGCACAAATTTTTGACTTGTACTATATTTCTGTGACCCGACTTTAATATTTTTGTAAATATCATAATTACTTGTATTATTTCTGGAGCTTTTCTCCTCGGGTCTTCACTGAAAATGGGCCCCTGGTTCAGCCTGACTAATCCAGTTAACAAATTTCAATTAATAAATAACTAAATAAATAAACCAAAAAGAAATATACTTGTTGAGGAAATAAGGCAACCTCCGATGAAACAGAATACAAACTGAAGTTTCATGGAGCTCTTAAATACTCTATACAATTAAAGTTAATCACAAAATTCAGTATATTAAATAATTAAACTTATTAATGACACATAATCATAGCAAAATAAGAAGGTTAAAAATATTAATGTTAAAAACACAGCCCAGGACACTCATTGTACATATTTAAAAACAATTATACATATCTTAAATCAAACAACTGTTCTAAAGATTCCAAAACTGATAGTGCCATCTAGGGGTCACAATTTGTTATTACACTAACTATTAACTATTAACTTTATTAAACTAAATAAATAAATCTAAAACTCAAATGTCTGTCATATGGCTAACCAAGTTCGCCGATGACTGCAAACTGGGAGCCATAATTGACTCTCTGGCTGACACAGACATCCTCCAAAAGGATCTTACTGAGATCGACACCTGGTGTCAAAGTCATGGCCTCAAGCTAAATGCCAAAAAATGCATAGTCATCCCGTTTGGAAAAACAAAACACCCACGAATTACCACATAGGTGGCAGCCCCCTTAATACAGAACAGGTAATAAGAGATCTAGGGACCCAGGTAGATAGCAATCTCTCCTTTGACAATCATATTGCCAAAGTAGTTAGAAAATCCTTCTATGTGGCCCATCTAATTATTAAAGGGTTCGCATCTAGAAATAAAGAGGTTATAGTGCCCCTCTACTCGTCAATCATTAGACCCATCATAGAGTACAATGCCCCATTTGGGGTGTGCCTCACAAGACAATTCCAACAGCTGGAAAGACCACAAAAGTACCTCACCAAGAGGATTACTGGCCTCAAACATATGTCCTATGCAGCCCGACTGAAAAAACACCGGCTGTACTCAGTGGCATATCGCTTACTCAGAGGTGATCTCTGCCTGACTTACAAAGCCATGTCTACTCAGAATTGATGGACATGCTCCACCTAAAGAAATCCAAGTCACTGCGAGCCATGCGCTCTAGTGAGCTAAACCTCACTGCAACAATAAATAGAACATGCTGGAGGGATAGATTCCTGTCACAGAGACTCCCCATGCTTTGGAACAAAATTCCAAACAACATTAGGTAGAGCCCCTCACTAACACTCTTCAAGAGAAACCTTGACAAGTGGATGGGTAACAGAAAATACACCCCTGAGATTACTTCATTGGCTCTGCTTGACAGAGGATCAGTTAATTAATCAATGGGGCGGCGAAAGCCGGCACACTCTGGCTAGGCTTATAAATGCCCTCAGGCAGATAGCCTAGTACCTACCTATAAACCTATGAACCTATATTTAGCAATTTCAATCTTTTTTATAAAGAACATACAACCATATGAGCTAAAATCTGGACATTCTGCAAAACCCTGGGAAGTTGAGGGGTATGCTACCTATGTCTGACACACACACACACACACACACACACACACACACACACACACACTCACACACACACACACACCCACACACACACACACACACACACACACACACACACACACACACACACACACACACACACACACACACACACACACACACACACACACACACACACAAAGCCCTCCTTCCCTCTTAAACACACACACACACACACACACACACACACACACACACACACACACACACACACACACGCACCCACGCACCCACACACCCACACACACACACACACACACACACACACACACACACACACACACACACACACAGCCCTCCACTTAAACACACACACACACACACACACACACACACACACACACACACACACACACACACACACACACACACACACACACCATACCTCTCAACCTCTTCAGTGCAAGAAATATGGCAAAGCCTGTCATAATGAGGGGGACAAAGGGCCAAAATGAATAACACCTTTTAAATATTGCTCTTATAAACAGTTGATAGAACACGTTTTGCATTAATATGAATTTTTTGAAGCATATGAAGTCTAATGCTCAAATTTCTGTCATTATTTTCTGACCTCAGTCCTCAATGATTTTCCAGAAAACCACCTTTTTATGAGAAACAGACAAATAAGGCAAAACTCTGTACATTCTGCAAAAATCTGGACAGTTGACAGCTATGCTCTCAACAGATACCACTTCATATTCAAGCCTTGATTTAAAAAAAAAATACCTTCAGGGTCTTTCAACACAGTCATCTGTATCAGCTTTGCAATACTTTCTATTAGCTGAAAAAGGGAGGGAAAGCATACCCAAACAGCGACCAGCATAAATCCCGGACTTGTCTTACTTGGACAGAAAAGAGCAGTTGTTTAAAGTTCCCTCCAAGTTCTAACTCCTGGCAGAAAACACAGGGTAAGTGAGCAGCTGCTCAGCATCAGCCGCAAACATGGAAGTTGTTCCTTCTTATTCTTCTTCTCTGAAAACTCAGGGCAAGCAGCTGCTTGGCCGCAAATGCAGAAATTAAGCTGCTCAGCCTCAAAGAGAGAAGTCTCTTTCTTTTCTCTTTTTAAAATAAATTGTGGATGAGAGGCGCAACTTTTCTTTTTTCATTTACAAGTTCAGTTGCTGACGATGTCCCAAATGCAGGTGGGGGCAAGTGAGCTCACAGACCCCTAGAATCTTTCATATGGAGCCCAATTTCAGAAACACTGAAATATGTCATCATTCCCATCAATAAAACAATGTCCCTTCAGACTATCAAATTAACAACAATATTCTAGTGAATCATGGAGTGCAATGGATTAGCAAGGAGGAAGTAAGGATAGCCATGAAGAGGATGAAGAATAGAAAGGCTGTTGGTCCAAATGAAATACCTGTGGAAGCATGGAGGTGTTTAGGTGAAATGGCAGTGGAGTTTTTAACCAGATTGTTTAATGAAATTTTGGAAAGTGAGAGGATGCCTGAGGAATGGAGAAAAAGTGTTTTGGTACCGATTTTTAAGAATAAGGGTGATGTGCAAAGCTGTAGTAACTACAGAGGGAGTAAACTGATCAGTCACAGCATGACATTATGGGAAAGAGTAGTGGAAGCTAGGTTAAGAAGGGATGTGATGATTAGTATCAGCAGTATGGTTTCATGCCAGGAAAGATCACTACAGATGCAATGTTTGCTCTGAGAGTTTTGATGGAGAAGTACAGAGAAGGTCAGAAGGAGTTGCATTGTGTCTTTGTAGACTTAGAGAAAGCATATGACAGGATGCCTAGAGAGGAGTTGTGGTATTGTATGAGGAAGTCAGGAGTGTCAGAGAAGTATGTAAGAGTGGTACAGGATATGTACAAGGGTAGTGTGACAGTGGTGAGGTCTGCGGTGGGAGTGATGGATGAGTTTAAGGTGGAGGTGGGATTACATCAAGGATCTGCTCTGATTCCTTTCTTATTTGCAATGGTGATGGACAGGTCAACAGACAAGATCAGACAGGAGTTCCCATGGACTATGATGTTTGCAGATTTATTTATGTATTTATTTTATTTATATTTGTTGACCAGGAGTGTCCGACTGGACGTAGGTCCATTTTCAGCAGAGGCCCGGGGAGAAAAGCTCCACAGTTAAAATAAACAGACAGTAGTTACATTGGATTACATAGCAATTAACAATTTACATAGCAATTACTTACAACATATTTACAGATGAAGAACATAGTACAACAGTAGACAACTAGAATCTTTATCTGTGAAGTACATAACAGACATTACTAAATGTTACAAGAAGAAGTTCCTGCTGTATAATAAGTACTGGCTTATGAGCATCTGAGCTTGCTATAATCAAGGTAGTTAGTGGAGTGGAAAGAAAGGTAGTGGTTGGATGGGGAGGGTGATATTAGAGTGGGAGTTGCAAGGGCATAGCCAGCATGTTTTTAGGTGCGCTTTTAGTAAAGTTTTGAAGTGGGTACATGATGGTATGGAGGTAATTGTGGATGGGAGGGAGTTCAATAATTTGGCTATGGTGCAAGAGAATAGTGCTTCACCAGCAGAGTTATTGGCTTTAGTGATCTGCAAGTGATTTTTGTTGCTGGATCTTAGTGGTCTGGTGGTGCGATAGGGTTGGAGTAGATTCTGGAGGGATGGGACATTTAGTGGATGATTTACTAGTTTGTGGGCAAGTGAGAGTTGATACCATTGAATGAGGTGAGGGAGTTCAAGCCAGCCCAGTTCAGCAAGTGAGAGACAGTAGTGACTATGGTAGGATGCCCCTGTGGCGAATTTGGCGATTTTGTTGTAGCAGGTCTCTAGCTTGTTTAAATTGCATTGCCTTAGGTTGGCATATATTGACATTGATGACATTGTGATCTGTAGTGAGAGTAGGGAACAGGTGGAGGAGACCCTGAAGAGATGGAGATATGCTCTAGAGAAAAGAGGAATTAAGGTCAGCAGGACTAAGACAGAATATATGTGTGTGAATGAGAGGGAGGATAGAGTAATAGCGAGGATGCAAGGAGTAGAGGTGGCGAAGGTGGATGAGTTTAAATACTTGGGATCAATAGTTCAAAGTAATGGTGTGTGTGGAAGAGAGGTGAAGAAGAGAGTACAGGCAGGATGGAGTGGGTGGAGAAGAGTGTCAGGAGTGATTTGTGACAGACGAGTACCAGTAAGAGTGAAAGGGAAGATCTACAAGACGGTAGTGAGACCAGCCATGTTATATGGGTTGGAGACAGTGGCACTGACAAAAAGGCAGGAGTTATAGCTGGATGTGGCAGAGTTAAAGATGTTAACATTTGCACTGGGTGTGACTAGGGTGGACAGGATTAGCAATAAGTATATTAGAGGATCAGCCCAGGTTGGAATGTTTGGAGACAAAGCCAGAGAGGCAAGATTACGTTGGTTTGGACATGTGCTGAGGAGGGATGCCGAGTATATTGGGAAAAGGATGCTAAGGATGAAGCTACCAGGTAACAGGAAAAGAGGAAGGCCTAAGATAAGGTTTATGGATGTGGTGAGAGAGGACATGCAGGTGGTTGGTGTGGCAGAGCAAGATGCAGAGGACAGGAAGAAATGGAAACAGATGATCCGCTGTGGCGACCCCTAATGTAAACAGCCAAAAGATGATGATGATTCTATGTGCCTACGAAGTGGTAAGAGATCTGGGATCACAAGTAGACTGCAACCTTAACTGTGACCTCCATGTGTCTACTGTAGTAAAGAAGGCTGTCTACATAGCACACTTAATTAGCAAAACCATTGCCTCTAGAGCAAAGCAAGTTATGACCCCTCTATACTCATCAGGCCCGTAATTGAGTATAACACTCCTTGCGGCATGTACCGCACAAAGCACCTGCAGTAATCGGAGAGACCTCAGAAGTTTCTAACTAAGAAGATCAAGGGACTCCAGCACATGCCTTACACAGACTGAATAAAGTCCCTGTCACTATACTCAGTATTGTATAGACTTCTTATGGAGATTTATGCCTGGCTTTCAGAGCAATTTCTGACCCAAACCTAATGAATTTGCTGCACATCCATAAATCAAATGGGACTAGAGCTACCTATTTCAGGGACCTAAATATGGTTTGTGACTTGAATAAGACATGCTGAAGAGATAGATTTGTCTCCCAGTGACTGCTACATCTTTGGAATAGGCTGCCAATTCATGTGAAGCAGAGCACCTCTATGACACTCTTCAAAAGGAACCTGGATGAGTGGACAGTGTACTGCAAATTCTTACCAAAGATAATGCCCACAACCCTCCTGGTAATGGCCAGTCATTAATAAATACAGTCTTAGGTATTGACTAGAGTAGCTATGGTATTACACTGGGATGAAATGGATAGGTTTGAAATGACCTCCAGGTTGATAGCCTAGTAACCTGCTATGATCCTATGAAACAATTGCCATGTACAATAGATTAGTGAATTATACTCACATCTAAAGTAATAGACATTACTTCCCTGGCTCTCATCTTCTCACAGTGCAGTTTTCATGGCACATTTATAAGTACAATTACAAGTAATACTACAAAGAGATTATCATCTTCCCTCAGAATGTGCCAATGATTTCCTTTGATGTTTTTCATATATGTGTTGGTCCGTAAGTGATAATGAATGCCCATTTGTACAATTTAGACTTGCCTTGATCTTTATAAGTATGTAATTGTGCTGTGTTTGTTTTCAGCTTTTAATCAGCCATAATAACATCATTCTGATTGTACCCCTTCTGCAAAAATCTTTTGACTTAATTCTTCAGAGCATTTTCTAAAATCAAGGTCAGTAGTGCAAATTATTTTTATTTCTAGGGATATTTTGGACAATATGGCCTGGATAACATCTGAGTGCCTTTAGAAGATATGTTGTTATGAAATGGCTTCCTATTACAAAGTGGTGTTCAGTGCACCATCTTCCTGATTACTTTGAACAATCAGAAAAAAAATAATTGGGATGTAACCCAGCCGTGAACTCTATGCCCCATTTATTTTAATTCAAATAATGGACAAACTCAAACAATTCTTTGTCACTATTCCAAATTAACTAGCAGTTACACAGGAGCCAAGTCTAAGATGATATACTTGCTCAGATTAGCAGAAACATTTGGGCATAGAAATCAACCCAAACATGGAAAAAATGGGTGGCAATAGAAAATGTTAAGCAGAAAGAGCAATTATTAAGACTGTGACCAAAAGAAAAAGGAAATAAAACTGGAAAGCCTATAATCATAGTACTAATCATTGAGAAGTCAATGAGCAACCACAAGTAGGTCAAGGCTTGATATATGAATAGTTAAGGGCAAGATGAAAGGCTAATACTTCCATCTAAAGAGAGTGTTCAGCATACATGCGGGGATACAAACTCTATAGACAATGTGGGAGATGCAGGCAAATCTAGACTCTGCAAAACAGAAGCAGAAGTAGTTGTTCTCCTTGTTGATTGTTGTATACTTAAGGCTGAGGGCCTGTACACTGAAAAGGGTTGGCAAGCATTACAATAAACAAGTAGCTGAGAAACATTGGGATCAAAACCCACAAGTCATTACTGAAATTTGAAAAGTACTGATCAAATACCATCATCCAAAGCAAGTTAAGAAAGTAGAATGCAGAAAAGCAGAAACTGGCATTAAAAAATAAAGGGTAAAAGTAGCATTGATTACTAAAATAGCTACACCTAACACCAACAGCGTCATGTGTACTGAGAGACATAAAAATATAAAATTTCAAAATATGCAAGCAGAAACTGGAATGGTATGGAACAAGGATACCCAAGCAGTACCAGCGGTAGTAGGAGCAACCTGTCTAATAAAGGATATCTAAGCATCCTTATGTATGCTAACAATACAGACAAACATAAAAACAACTGAAGCAATACTGATTTCATGAACTTTAATTATGTCCTGATTAATGAAAGGGATCTATTCATGTTCTGGTCCTTTGAAGAAATTAAAAAAGAGAGAAGCCATAATGTACATATGGTACAGCCTCCTGGTATTCATGCGGGTGGGGTGCTACTGTGCTGCCCTAGCAACAGAAGTAGTGTACAGGGAATTGGCAGAGAATCTTTAATGGCTGTGTGTGTGTGTGTGTGTGTGTGTGTGTGTGTGTGTGTGTGTGTGTGTGTGTGTGTGTGTGTGTGTGTGTGTGTGTGTGAGTGTGTGTGACCAACCAATGATATCTGTACTGTAGTTTATTTAGGGTGTTTATTTAGGGTGCTGAAGCAGCAGGGTCAGCTTTATTCCCAAGACACAGTGGTACACAATACTATTTTATATATTTGTGTTGGAAAACGGACCACAGGCGGACCCTTTTCTGCTCATGCACATGTATAAACTGTGTAGTAGTCCCTTTAGTGTACATAGCCTTGATACACACTATACCTGTGCATGGACTGGAATAACAATCCTATTCAGGTATCCAGGCTCATTTTGCATATATCCTGCATATCAGCTTTCTGCTTGAAAGGCAGTATCAATCACTTCTGCTGCCTTAGTCAACATCTGTCTCTTGTACCAGGTATAGCACTTAAATGTTAAGTGTAAGTTATTTGCAATGAAATGTAACATTAAAGTTCACTTCCCAAAACAAATTAAAAAAGATAGGCACACTTTTGCACAATGTGGTTTTAAATATCTTACACTTTAGAATTCAGTACTTACAAACTCACAGCTCTGTTTTAAGCCAAAGTCTCTTGACGTGAACAGAACAGTTCTCCTTTAGCAGTTTAAACCAAACTGCTGCACATCCATCCACATGTAGTTTTCTTGCTACTCTATGAGTACTTCTACGGAACTTTATTTTTTGGCATTCCACAGCTTCACAGCTTCCTCTAGTCATGATCTACCGCTGCCATTTTGGGCTTCCAGAACTTGTTTAACAAAATTTCTCAGGCAATTCATATTTCTTGGGCCATTCGCATGACACATTACAATATTATACTAGTAAACATGCTACTACAAAGTTCTTACCATATATGGTGTCAAAATAGCCACTATGCCACTGTTTGAATTTGGACTTAATTATTATTTATTTGTTTATTGCTTTTATGGTGCAGTGTCACCTAACAGCAAGAGGTTCTCTGGTTCGATTCTCAGCTGGTGTACCTTTTGTGTGGAGTCTGCATGTCCTCTCGGCATTCACCTGAGTTTCCTCCGGGTACTCCGATTTCCTCCTACATTCCACAGGTCTACTTCATAACACTGAAATTGCATAACACTGAATTTCATAACATTGAGGCCATAACATTGAAAATTCAAAACACTGAAAACCCAAAACATTGAAAACTCAGAACATTGAAAGTGTGCTTCATAACATTGAAAACTACATTGCACAAGTAAATAAGATCCCCTCCACCTTCAACACCACCTAACTAACAAACACACTTTCTACTATGTTTCTGCAGGGGGGCAAGCCCCCCTGCACTCCCCATGTGGGGGGACCCCCACCCCCCATAAATTAAATATACCAACTCTGAGATTGCACTACAGTCCTCAATGTATGGTGATCATGATACAGTGAGGTTAGGAAATTAACTTTTTTCCACTTTGGCTTAAAACAGAGCTGTCAGTTTGTAAGTACTGAATTCTGAAGTGTAAGATATTTAAAACCATATTGTGCAAAACTGTGCCTATCTACATAGTAGAAAGTGTTTGTTATTTAGGTGTTGTTGTAGGTGGAGAGGATGTTATTTACATATGCCATGTAGTTTTCAATGTTATGAAGCACACTTTCAATGTTCTGAGTTTTCCATGTTTTGGGTTTTCAGTGTTTTGGGATTTAGATGTTTAGGAAATTAACTTTTTTCCACTTTGGCTTAAAACAGAGCTGTGAGTTTGTAAGTACTGAATTCTGAAGTGTAAGATATTTAAAACCATATTGTGCAAAACTGTGCCTATCGGGATAGAAAGTTGTTTGTTATTTTTGTGTGTTTTGTTGGTGGATGTTATTTACATATGCGTGCTTGTGGTTTTTCAATGTTATGAACAAGCTGTGAGTTTGTAAGTACTGAATTCTGAAGTGTAAGATATTTAAAACCATATTGTGCAAAACTGTGCCTATCTACGTAGTAGAAAGTGTTTGTTATTTAGGTGTTGTTGTAGGTGGAGAGGATGTTATTTACATATGCCGTGTAGTTTTCAATGTTATGAAGAACACTTTCAATGTTCTGAGTTTTCCATGTTTTGGGTTTTCAGTGTTTTGGGATTTAGATATTTAGGAAATTAACTTTTTTCCACTTTGGCTTAAAACAGAGCTGTGAGTTTGTAAGCACTGAATTCTGAAGTGTAAGATATTTAAAACCACATTGTGCAAAAGTGTGCCTATCTACGTAGTAGAAAGTGTTTGTTATTTAGGTGTTGTTGTAGGTGGAGAGGATGTTATTTACATATGCCATGTAGTTTTCAATGTTATGAAGCACACTTTCAATGTTCTGAGTTTTCAATGTTTTGGGTTTTCAGTGTTTTGGGATTTAGATGTTTTGGTCTCAATGTTATGAAATTCAATGTTATGAAATTTCAGTGTTATGAAGTATTCTCCCTGGGCCTCCACTGAAAATAGACTCTGTCCTAGTGGGACTTTCCCGGTCAACAAATGTTAATAAATAAATATGGAGGTGAGACTCAAACTCTGTACCTTGTGTTTGTGAGGTAAACATCTTAACTGTCATGTTAATAAATAAATATGGAGGTGAGACTCAAACTCTGTACCTTGTGTTTGTGAGGTAAACATCTTAACTGTCATTCCAAACACCCCCCCCCCCCCAATGTTCATAGGCTCATACTAGGCTAGCTGCCTTTGTGGGCCATTTTAAACCAGTCAAATTTCCTCTCAAAGATGAGAATCAAACTTTGTACCTTATGATTGCAAGGTAAACACCTTAGCCATTATACCATCCCCCAACTCCAAAAGCTTATTAGGTGATTACCAGGCTATTGACCCCACAGGGCCTTTTTATAATCCTAGCCATGATCCCCAAAAATCAAACCCTGTACCTTGTGTTGTTGAAGTAAACACCTTAAGCACTATGCCAACCACTATTGAAATGACAACTCTCAAAAGAAAGTTATAGTGAAGCTGGGCTAGAGAAGGTAGTGAAAACTGAGCTGGAATTTTGCCGTGGGGAAAAACTTGTTAGGGGAAAAAGAGACAGTAAACATGGCTGAAAAGGCATTTTTTGTGAATTGACCCTATATAATGTTTATTGACTGTTGCCTACAATATTTCTCATATATCAGGAATTACTAAAATGGTTGTCAATGCTTCTCTCTTTTCTGATGAGACACAACATTAAAATGTGATGCTAAAGTCAAATAATCAACTAGATGAAGGCCACTGAACAGAATAATCGCTCACACTTTTGGATATGGCCAATAAGTCTGATTACAGTAACTGTGCTTGTCAAGTTACTACTGTTGCATTGGGGTTCACTTTTCTTGGAGTCATATAAATTATAAGGGGCTAGTATTAACTTCTTTTTTAATTGATTTATCTTCATATAATAGCAACTGAGAGAAACCTCCACATAACAGGTTTAACTGGGTTCAGTTTTTGAGGACTGACTGTAATTATAGAATTATTTTAACAGTAGTGTGCATTGCAAAACTTTCCCTGACTTTTAATATTTCACTGGAACATATTCAAAGTATACATTGTTTTAAACGTTTCCATGGATACCAGCGAATGGTTTAGTGACTACTGAGACATCACCAGGGTTTCATTACAATTCATGCTACTTCTCCTGCATAATGCCTAGGGGCCTTTATCTTTCAATTTATAGCTGCTTCATGACATTAAACTGGTGGTAAGTTATGTGCATACACTAAGTAACAAAATTCATCGCACTGCTTTCATATTAAAATATATATTCATTGCTTAATCTCACTTATTCATGACACTAATAGATTAATTAAAGGTGATGGTAACAGATCGTACAATACTGTGACTCAGGAACAGAATGTGTTTTAGCCTGTTTTAAAAGTTAATGGATCTTATAACCTTTTACTGAGTATAATAAATGGATGATAAAATCCATTGTGAGTCATTAAATTGTATTCATTTGTACTTTGCTCATGACCTGACAGAGTTGGTGGGCATCTTATTCAGATCTGGTGACAGATGTGTTATACTTATATTTCACATGAAAATTTATTAAAATATTTGTCATTTGTTGGAGCTACCTTAATTTAACCTAATAATTTAGGTTATATAAACTGTTGAATGAAAATTATTGCTCTGGAGCGGGAAGTAAAGGTGGCTGTCTGAAAATTGTGTTGCACTCTTCAGAACTCAATGTGCCATGGTGCATTCTTTTTCACCCCATCAGTGCGTTAGTTATAAATCACATTACTGTGCAGAGGCAGTCACATAGAAATGCTGGCTTTTCCCTAAAAATCCTTCAGAGATGTATGCAGTTCATGTTGCAATCTCTCCCAGTCCATTTCAAATGGATTAATTGATGAACAAACTCAAAAATTGATGTCCATACTTGAGGTCTGCAGAAAAAAAAAACTACACAGCTTTTAAAAATTATATCCTAGTCATAAAAGTAAGAGCTCACTAAAGTAAGGAAACTACTTTTATTTTTCTTAACAAATCTTGTTCTTGAAAGTTGGAAGCAGTATGTCTTTTTAATTACATTAAGGAAACTAAAAGGGAAAGAGTATGCATTTAACACATTATCAATAAACAACAAAACAACCTCTCAGCTGCAAGGTACAGCAAATGTTTTTGCAGAGATAATTTGTGCAGACTTCACAGTAAGCAGATATGTAAGCTTGCTATCGAGACATAGGGAGACAGCCCTTGTGCAACTACAGATATTATGGACAGATTCTAAAGGACTTGATCTCAGAATAAGTAACTTACTCTGATGCCCACAGAAGCCTGCTCTATAGATAGGTCTTACACCAGAGTAAGTCACTTACACTGAGAGCAAGTCTTTTGGAATCAAAACAAGCTTACACTGGAGTAAGTCACAGTGAGAGCAAGTCTGTTGGAATCAAGGCAAGCTTACACTGGAGTAAGCCACTTACAGTGACAACAACTCTTTTGGAATCAAGGCAAGCTTACACTGAAGTAAGCCACTTACAGTGACAACAACTCTTTTGGAATCAAGGCAAGCTTACACTGAAGTAAGCCACTTACAGTGACAACAACTCTTTTGGAATCAAGGCAAGCTTACACTGAAGTAAGCCACTTACAGTGACAACAACTCTTTTGGAATCAAGGCAAGCTTACACTGGAGTAAGCCACTTACAGTGACAACAACTCTTTTGGAATCAAGGCAAGCTTACACTGAAGTAAGCCACTTACAGTGACAACAACTCTTTTGGAATCAAGGCAAGCTTACACTGGAGTAGGTGACTTAAAGTAAGAGCAAGTTTTTTGGAACTGGGCCCTATAAGTGCTGTAGTAAGTAAAATTAAAAACTCAAGTTTAAGGGACCATAAAACATACTGAGTGGTTTTCTAAACAGAATCAAACAAAGCACAATTAAACTTGTATCAGACATGCTGAAACATGTTGGCATGTGGACACATCATGCTTTAATAGCAAAGGATTATAATGGTACCAGTTCATGGGGGGAAGTAATATCAGACCCAACCGATTTACACCCATCTGTTTTAGACCCATCAGTCTGACTCGTATTCTGTGTAAAATCATGGAGAAAGCCCTAATGGAGCTTATGTAAAGCACCACATCTGTTGCACATACACGTGTGAGTTTGTTCAGGGGAAATCTTGCTTTTTGAATACTGTTCTTTGATGAGATAATAACAATACTTGCTGCAGAGCCAACAGTGCATAGTGCTTATGCTGACATAGCTAAAGAGTCTGCCACCATCCATATAAATAGACATTAAATGTTACTTCATATGTAATTCACTTAGTAAAATAGTGGTTAAGTGACAAAATACAACTCAAGGTAGGATAAGTTCTGATAAGTAACAAGGATTATGAATGGCATCCTGCGGGCATCCTCACTGGAGCTATTTATTTTTAGACTTTTCTCCTCCAATATAAAAGTGGGAAATGATCTATATTTAACCAAACATGCTGATGACTGCAGAGTATATAACATATTTACAGTAGATATAAAAAAGTTTACCCACCCCTGTTAAAATACTAGGTTTTTGTGATATAAAAAAATGAGACCACAATAAATCATTTCAAAACTTTTCCCACCTTTAATGTGACCTATAACCTGTACAATTCAATAGAAAAACAAACAAATCTGTTAGGGGTAAAAATATAAAAAATAAAAAATGAACAATAAGCTGGTTGCATAAGTGTGCACACCCTTAAAATAATACTTTGTTGAAGCACCTTTTGATTTAGTTAGCATTCAGTCTTCTTGGGTACACACCTGCCATCAATTAAAGAGACTCTGATTAACCCCAAATAAAGTTCAGCTGTCCTAGTAGGATTTTCCTGACATTTACTCGGTTGCCTGCTATAGCAAAAGCCATAGTTCGCAGATAGCTTACAAAGCATCAAAGGGATCTCATTGTTGAAAGGTATCAGTCATGGGAAGGTAGGGTTGCCAGATGTCCATTTTTTTGAAAAGTTGTCCGGTTAGAAATTCTATTCAAAACCGGACTTTGGTTTTGTTTTTAAATTTTGCGGCGCTGACACTGATGTCATCACGTGCGCAGTGACATCAGGTCCCTCAGGGCTACCAGCCTGTTGGAATTGAGCTCAAGGAGCTCACTTCCGGTAGTGCGAGCGGGAAGCAGAAGCCATCATTTAAGGAAGGCAGCATTTTCAGAATGCAAGCGAGCAACAAGAGTTCAACTTTGATCGTAGTGGCAGCATTTAAGCGAGTATCAGCAGTTCCACTTTGGATGGTGTTTAACTTCAAATGGGGAAGGCACAGCAGAAGCCAGCATCGGGAAAGCAGCTTTAGCAATGAAGGTAGTGTGTGTGTGTGTGTGTGTGTGTGTGTGTGTGTGTGTGTGTGTGTGTGTGTGTGTGTGTGTGTGTGTGTGTAGGTATGCATGGGGGGGGTTAGGGAATATATCATGTAGATGCTCTCAATTTTCCCTGATTCTGCAAAATGATGTCTCTGATATTGACTCATATTTTGGTCTGTTCTGTGTAAAGCATGTTTTTTTTCCTGACAAATCAACAAGGAGTCTGAACATGCATGGCGTCCTCCTGAGTGAAATGTAGAAATATAGCTTACTCTGCCTTTCCGAGCTTCCTTGCATTCTGATTGCAGTCAGGAAAAAATAGAATTTCTAGAATCATAATTTCCAACTGCCATAAACCTATCAATGGGCCTTTTTAAGGTTAAGCTGCACCATGTTTTATGAAATAACTTGATCTGCTTCAGTTCAGTTCAAACTTAAATATAATCACCCCTGACACTTTATAACATCTCAGCTTTAGTATTTCAAATTTAAACTAGAGGTGATATATGGGATATTGTGTTATTAGCTCCATTGGCTTTACTTTCAGATTGTATAGCAGTGTACTAGAAGCCAGACCATATGACATACATACAGCAGTCTGAGTAAGGCTTGAGGTGCCAAATATTTAAACACAAATAGATATAACTTGCAGGTTTAAGACATTTTCTGGCAGTATGATCATGGCAGTATCACACTTGATTCGTGAAGAAAACCCCTAGAATGATCTTCCATTGCATGTGCACTTAGAGATAAAAAATGAAAATGGAAAGGAGGACAGTGGGATTACTCTTATAAACCTCAAACGTTGCTAGAGTAACAGGATTGGATTTAGCATACAGCGGACAGTGGGATTACTCTCATAAACCTCGAAAGTTGCTAGAGTAACATGATTTGATTTAGCATACAGCATTGCACTAAATAATGACAGACAATTGAATTTCAGACTTAGAATGCCTTTTTCTGAATGCTGTTAACACAGTATATTACTCTAGCAGCTTTCTAAATGTACAAGAGCAGTTTTTTGTGCCTTTGTTTGCTCTTGTCCCTCATTTCGGAGCTGAGATTGGTATAGCAAAGGTGTGTAAACTGATGACCCTGCTTGTTTCTGACCATCCATTAGTTGTCCACATTAAGCATATGCTCTGTAGCTTTCTATAAAAGGCATAGGTTCATTTTTCAAAAGCTGCAAGACCAATTGTGTCATTATGTATTGTTTTATACTAAACATGTATTTTCAGACCATGCTATACATTTTTAGGTCTGCGTTATTGATGTAAGATATGATTGTTGTTAATACTGTGTCATTTCTTAGAACATTTAAAAATGTTATCATCCCAAACTTGGGAAAACAATGTGCAATGCTGTTTAGATGAATGAGAGATTTAAAGGCAGAGTAGTTTTAATGCTAAGTCTGTTTTTATTGTGAGACTGTATTGCTTTGTTTAGCATATGTGTATTAGTAGTTTGTGCTATAAAATTTGAAATAAATGTTTTAAATTAAATTCAAATATCTGTAATCACTGTAGAATAAAGCACAAGACAGATGCAGAGTGAGAGTTTTTAACAGTTTTTATGGCAACTGGGGAGAAATCGGCTGAAAGCAGGCATCCAGATCAGAAAAAGAGGGCGTTCCCATCAACTGGTGTCATGATGAAGTCACAAAATGGATGGGACATGGATGGGAGAGGGGGTGGGAATGGGCGGAGTTATGGGTGATGCAAAGGGCGTGACCTTAGTCCAGTTTTAGCCACAAAGAAAGCTGGCAACCCTATGGGAAGGGTACAAAAAATTTTCCACAGCATTGGATATACCGTGGAACAGAGTGAAGACAGTCATCAAAAAGTGGAGAAAATATGGGACAACAGTGATGTTGCAAAGAACTGGACGTCCCTCCAAAATTGATGAAAAGACAAGAAAAACTGTTCAGGGAGGCTGCCAAGAGACCTGCAGCAACACTGAAGGAGCTACAGGAATTTCTGACAAGTACTGATTGTAGTGGAGGAGACCCTGGAGAGGTGGAGATATGCTCTAGAGAGAAGAGAAATGAAGGTCAGCAGGGCAAAGACCGAATATATGTGTGTGAATGAGAGGGAGGATAGAGGAATGATGAGAATGCAGGGAGGAGAGGTGGGGAAGGTGGATGAGTTTAAGTACTTGGGATCAACAGTTTAGAGTAATGGTGACCGTGGAAGAGAGGTGAAGAAGAGAGTACAGGCAGGATGGAGTGGGTGGAGAAGAGTGTCAGGAGTGATTTGTGACAGACGAGTACCAGTAAGAGTGAAAGGGAAGGGCTACAAGAGGGTAGTGAGACCAGCTATGTTATATGGGTTGGAGACAGTGGCATTGACAAAAAGGCAGGAGTCAGAGCTTGACGTGGCAGAGGTGAAGATGTAAAGATTTGCACTGGATGTGACGAGGATGGACAAGATTAGCAATAAGTATATTAGAGGGTCAGCCCAGGTTGGAAAGTCTGGAGACAAAGCCAGAGAGGCAAGATTATGTTGGTTTGGACATGTGCTGAGGAGGGATGCAGAGTATATTGGGAAAAAGATGCTAAGGAGGAAGCTGCCAGGTAACAAGAAAAGAGGGAGGCCTAAGATAAGGTTTATGGATGTGGTGAGAGAGGACATGCAGGTGGTTGGTGTGACAGAGCAAGATGCAGAGGACAGGAAAAAATGGAAACAGTTGATCTGCTGTGGTGACCCCTAATGGGAGCAGCCAAAAGAAGAAGAAGACTGGTTGTGCACTACATGTGACAACAATCTCCTGTATTCTCCATATGTCTGAGCTATGGGGTAGGGTTGCAAGACAGAAGCCTTTTCTTACACAGAAAAACATCCAGGCCTGGCTAAAATTTTCAAAACAATACAGCAAGTCTCTCAACAACATGTGGGAAAATGTGTTATGGTCTGATGAGACCAAGGTTGAACTTTCTGGCCACAATTCCAAAAGGTACATTTGGCACAAAAACAACACTTCCCATCACCAAAAGAACACCATCTCCAGGGTGAAGCATGGTGGTGGCAGCATCATTCTTTGGGGTTGCTTTTTTTCAGCTGGAACTGGGGCTTTAGTCAAGGTGGAGGGAATTATGAACAGTTCCATATACCAGTCACATTTGGCCCAAAACCTTCAGGCATATGCTAGAAAGCTGAAGATGAAGATGAATTTCACCTTTCAACACACCAATGACCTCAAACATATATCCAAATCAACAAAAGAATGGCTTCACCAGAAGAAAATTGAAGTTTTAGAATGGCCCAGCCAGAGCCCAGACCTAAATCCAATAGAAAATCTGTGGGGTGACCTGAAGAGAGCTGTGCACAAGAGATACCCTCACAATCTGGCAGATTTGGAATGCTTTTGCAAGGAAGACTGGGTAAATATTGCCAAGTCAAGATGTGCCATGCTGATATACTCCTGCCCAAGAATAACAAATGCTGTAATTAAATCAGAAGTTACTTCAAAAAAGTATTAGTTTAAGGGTGTGCACACTTATGCAACCAGCTTATTGTATGTTTTTTATTTTTTATATTTTCCCCTAACAGATTTGTTTGTTTTTCAATTGAATTGTACAGGTTATAGGTTACATTAAAGTAGGAAAAGTTTTGAAATGATTTATTGTGGTCTCATTTTTTTATATCACAAAAACCTGGCATTTTAACAGGGGTGTGTAAACATTTTATATCCACTGTACTTCAGTAAAAGATGCTGATGTGCTTCAAGATGGTTTTGAAAAAGAAGATGGCGGCACACTGGCCAAGAGCATAACTTCAACTCTGCCAGTGTGAAAACAGAAACTGAGAAAAAGGAGTGCCATTGAAAATGTTTTTTTGGCAAAATTAATTTACTGGCTAGTAAATACACTGCCTGGATGCCATCAAAGAAGAAATTTGGAAAACCAGACAGAAAATCTGCCAGAAAAGATGAAGAGAAACACTGTCTGGGAAGGATTCTGCAGCTGTTCAGCAAAAAGCAGTTCAAGCTTCAGCTTTGGTACAAAAGATGGTTTCCAGTAATCTAGAGAAAAAAAACATAAGTCAAATGTACTCAAAGGTGATTAAAATAAATGAAACACTGAAGGTATATATCAATTCAACCAAACAAAAGGCTGGAAAATAGAATAAGCTTTAACTAGCCATTAAGAGGAACTGATAAAACTGCAAAAATTAGAGGGTGGCATGAAGAAAAAGCTGGCCAAATATGAGGTTTCTCAAGCAAAAGTGTTTAAAAAAATAGCAGAGTTAGAAGTCAGTGCATGCAGAAATAATCTGAGATTTTCTGCTCTACCAGAGAAACTAGAAGGAACAGACTGTATTAATTTTATAAAAGCACAAATAAGCAACTTGTTGGTGTTTCACAGTATAATTTGTTAATTGAAAGGGCACATGGAGTGAATGATCCAAACTTGGCAACAAGAAAGCAGCCAAAACCTATATTAGTAAAAATGCCATCACGCCAGCAGAGTTGATCCTAACAACATTGTGGCAGAAGGGCAAAATATTAAAAATTGGAGACAGCAGAGTGTTTGCAGAAATTAATTATTCATTGTACATCAGGCAGAAGAGAAGCAAATGTATCCCAGCAATTAGGGAGTGTTGTGAGACAGGTGTGAGGTTCAAGTTCTGTATCCAGCTGTCTTCAAAGTGTTTTTTTTTTTCCTGGAGGATCAAAGTAATTTTTTGACATATTCATATTTGTGGTGGTTTTTCTTATTTTCATTCATCATATTTGTGGCAGTTTCTCTTATTTTCATACAATTTTTGACATAGAATAGGCTAAGGAAGAGATAAAAATGTTTATCCAACAAAATGTGAGTCAGCAAGCAGAAGGGGACTTTGTTTTTCAATCTTCTATCTCTAAGGTTCATAGAGAGACTTTGCCAGTGAAATATGTACCAATATTACAAAGAAAATGCTTCAGAGACAGAGAAAAGCACATGAGTTGACTAGAATAATCAGCAGTACCTTGGACTTGAACCAGAGTCTGGTGTTGGGATATGGAGATGAATAGGAAGAAGACCAGGAACTTGGAAACTGGTGAATAAATGGAAGGCTATAAAGCATCTCATCACATTTGTGAAATATGGTTTTGCAAGAAAAAGTGGCTGACAAACACTAGACTTTTGTTGACTTTGTTAAACTCATGGGTGGACTGTAAAGCATATAACATACTTTGTCGATAATGTTTATAAGACAATAAAAGGGGGAAAACTAACTCTTAAGTAAAAACAATTTTTGTTCTTAGTATTTGTATAAACCATTTCATGAAACAAGCTGCATGTCATATACAGTAAAACAGTGTTGTGTAGGGTGAAGTCTTATTTTTATTTATTTATTTTATTTTACATTTGTTTACCAGGAAAGTCCGACTGGACACATGTCCTTTTTCAGCAGAAGCCTGGGGAGAAAAGCTCCAATTAACAGAATACACATATGAACTATATGTATACATATAAGAAAAACAGATATACAATGTAACCTATAAATCACACAAGAGATTCTAATTATGCCTTACGGTGCCCTAGTATATATATATATATATATATATATATATATATATATATATGTGTGTGTGTGTGTGTGTGTGTGTGTATATCTATATATGTGTGTGTGTGTGTGTGTGTGTGTGTGTGTGTGTGTGTGTGTGTGTGTGTGTGTGTGTATATATATATATATATATATATATATATATATATATATATATATATATAGGTCTGTATGCTCAGTAAAGCACTTTCACCACTGCGGCTTTATCATGACATCATTAAATGAGGCACCCTTTCCTAAGTTAACCCTTAGTGGTGAGCATATACTATGGTCTCCTCTTAAGGGCAGGTTTCACTTGCACCTTGTCATTAATGCCAGGGATTGTATCTGCCCTGAGCCTAATAATCCATTTAAGTTCACATTCTAAATAATATTGGTCTTTAGTACACTAAATACAAACTGTACCTTAATGACAAGGTGCAAGTGAAACCTGCCCTTAAGAGGAAGAGGATTTTTAGACCATATATATATATGCACCACTAGGGTTAACTTAGGAAAGCGACTGACAGTGCTAGCATACATAAATCTTTTTATGATATATTTTACAGCCATTCACTTCAGTTGCATGTGGACTTTATTTCAAGTTGCAGTGAAGTTAATCTGTTTGGTGGTTTGTGTTGGCTGTTTTATTGTTATATATATATATATATATATATTTTTTTTTTAATAAAACTGTTGGTATATAAATCTGTAAGTTTACAATTCTGTGAAGCCAATACAGAATGAACTAGAAGCATATTTTAAAACTCTTGGTAGAAATTACAATAAATAATTCAACTGAGATGGATTGAGAAATGTCAACATTATATCTCTGTTTAGAAATATAGGAGCAGTAGATATGTTTTTCTTATTGTTTGTGGTAACCGTAGCTTTGTATAGAGTCAGAAGGATGAATAGACAAGAGCTGTCATCAATAGTGATGTAAGAAGTGAATTTAACTAGGTGAAGTGAATTAAAGCCTAGTTACTTTATCAGCCGGGTGTACCGCATGGACATATCCATTTGCTAACCAGATGTTTTTTTAATGAAGGTTCAAATAATGTATGGGATGATAGAGAGGTGAGACTGTGTGGTAGGGCATTCCAGAGTTTACCTACAAAGTTAGAAAAGAGGGAGTCTCCCCTGCTTTATTTTTAGTGGTGTTAGTTTGGATAAGGTTTCTTTTCGATGAACGAAGAGGTCTGGCCGAAGTATAGGACTGCAAAAGTGTTAGTAAGGCAGGTATTTTTTCAGGGTCTGAGCAGATTTTGTGGGCCATTAAAAGTTGTGTGTAGTTTAAGAGATATGGGAATTCCAACCAGTTGAGTTGCCTGAGTGATAGGCAGTGATGAGACCTAGCAGGTGAGTTTGTGGCAAACCTTGCTATTTTATTGTAGCAGACTTCAAGTTTTTGAAGTTCAGTTTTTCTAAGGTTAGTGAAAATGGGTGCTGCATATAAAAAGGAGGAAAGAAGATGTGTTTGGGCTAATGCAATTCTGCTGTTTTTAGTGAAAAAGTGTTTATTTCTGTGTAGTGTGCCCAGTTTTTTGTGTACTTTTCTAATTGTCTGAGCTATGTGAATATCAAATCTAAGTTTATTGTCAATTTCTATTCCTAGTAGTTTAGTGTGTTGTGAGGGGGTTATGCAGGTGTTATTGTGTGAGGTGATTTGGAAAGTGTAAGGAGAGGGAGGAGATTTGTTGGGGTAGAATACAAACAGTTTTTTTTTTTAGGGTTTAAGATTAATTTAGCGTTTGTTAGCCAGGACTCAACTTCTTGAAATGCTTTCTGGGTGAGAGTTTCTAATTCAGGTATGGATGGTACAGAACAGATCACAGTAGAATTGTCTTCATATTGGATAAGAGATGTGTGATTGGTGGCAAGATGGAGATTGTTGGTAAATAGAGAGAATAGGAGTGGACCTAATATGGAGCCTTGTGGGACACCTAGTTCAACAGATAATAAGGGTGATAGGGTATGTTGCCATGAGACTGCTTGTTGTCTACCTGTAAGATAGTCTTTGAGCCATGCTAATGAGGATTTACTGAAGTTAAGGTCTGATAGGGTGTTAAGAATATGGGAATGGGAGATCATATCGAATACTTTAGAAAGGTCCAGGAAGATGGAGGAGGTATAGAGATTATTGCTCTTGTGAAGATTTATGGTGTTTATAAATGATAATAGTGCAGTTGTAGCACTATGGTAAGGCCTAAAACCATGCTGGATGTTGTTGAAGAGATTGTTATTAAGCAGATAGGTAGATATTTGCTTATAAATTGCTCTCTCTAGAATTTTAGAAAGTGGGGATAGTATTGGTATTGGTCGGTAGTTGTTTAATTCTTTAGATGGGCCACCTTTACGGAGGGGAATGATATAGGCTGTTTTCCAAATGGGGAGGGACCTGTTGTTCAGCTGCTGATCTGTTGATCAGTATGGATATAGGGAGTACAATGACATATGTTGTTAAATGTAAGTATTATGTGGGTAGATTGTCAACTGAGAGTGTTGTTGGCTTTAGTTTTTGCAGGAGATTTTTAATAGTATCTGTGGGAACTGGTTGGAGTGAGAAGGTAGAAGTGATAGTTTGTGAAGGGAGTGAGGAATTGTTTGTTGATGGGGTTTGTTTTTTTTTTGCTAGTTCCAGGATGGTTTCTGTGAAATATTTGCTAAACTGAGTGGCTATATTTTCTGCATTATTATTATTGGTAGTGGGAGGAGGGGTTCCTATTTTGCCTGGGTTAAGGGTGTTATTTATTGAGGACGAGAATTTTTTGGGTTTTTATGATATTTGTCATGCATATTGGTATAGTAGTTAATTTTATCTTCTGTTTGTTTTTTTTTACTTTTTTACTTAGTTGACGGTAAGATTGTAATGTGAGGTGGGATTTATTTGTTTTCCAGCAAGACCATGGGTATTTTAAATGCGGGGGGAGTCTTTTCAGTGACTGTTGCATGTGTCAATGATATTAAAGTAAACAGTACTTTTTTAGCTGTAAAAATGTAGGTATTACAGTATAACGAGAGAGAGAGAAAAAAGGTTGGATGCAAGCAAGTTTAATGTTCATATACAGTGATCTTGGGCTGCTGGGGTTGGGGCTGCGGAGTAAAAGTGCACTGATTATATTATATGTAGAATTAGGGTATTTTTATCTTTATTTTACAATTTTGAATGTCTAGATTACTAATTTTGGCTTATGTTGTAAGCAGGTGTTCTTGTAAGAATATGGGCTTTACAAATAAGGGAAAATGATGAAAACTGTGAAAATGCTAAGCTTCTTACAACTGCAAAAATATTAGTTTGTTTGTTTTCCACCGGCAAATGTTCAGAGGAGTCCAGATTCCTGCAGCTAAGGGCAGCTGTGCATTATTTTCTGTGTGCAATTTACAAATACTCATTGCTGAGTATTTCTATGGGGACAAGCTGTTTGCTGGTGCAAGCAGTTAATCTTGAAAATTTGTTTTGCTGTGGAAAATGCAAAAGCTAAAGATACATTTTCAAGCAGTTTAGTGAAAAAAATTAAGTTTTAAATTATGGAAAGTGAATAAGATGCAGCAATCTCCCCAGCAGCCTTAATACTATAATGCTGTTAACAGAACATTGTACAATTTAGTTTAATTTAAAGATAGCCAGAGCACTTTTTCTTAGGGCTAAAGGTTAACATTCTCTAAAATCATACAAGCTGTTTTTTCATATCTGGGGGGGAAAGAGAGATAAGAAAAAAACAGACAGCAATCACTGTAAGGCAGAGCACATACTGTAGCACGTGCTTTAGCATGGGGTAACCTTAGTTTTAAGTTAGATAATGCTTGTAGGTGCAGCTGTCAATTTGGGGCAAATGTTCCCTTCTGGTAGATTAAACTTCATGTTTTGAATATGTGCATAGTTTTGTGTGTTTGTTCCAAGTTAATATGGAATGGGGCTGTTTTGTATTTATTCTTTTGCTTGAGAGTTTTCATTATAACAAAAAGTCTTGAAAAATCTGACATTGGTTTAAATGGAGATGAAAAGAAACAGCTGTACAAAAGATTAGCCTGTCAAACCTTAGTATATGTATGTAATGCAAAAGTTGGAAATACACATTCAAAAAACTGTCATGTATAACAGGTGGGAACAATGGCTTTTTTATATTGATGGCAATGCTGTCCATATTATCCTGGAACATGAATGACCTTATAGGTAAAGATAAAAAGGAAAGACTGTTGGATAAATATTAAGAAATGCACAGCGCAAATAGCAATGCTATAGGAGACACATTTGGAAAGAAATGAGCATGTGAATTTGACAAGGAGGTGATTTCGGAATGCATATTCAGCAAAATATGAAGGACAGAGGGAAGGGTGAACAATTACACTAATTGCTAGAGGGGCTACAATATTAATAGATGAGAGATAAAAAGTAAAACAATTTGTTGTAGTAAGGGGCTATTGGCAAGGGAAGACGATTACAATGTCATGTATTTATATTCCACTGAAAAATGCTATTATGTAACTTAAGAAAATTTGGGAGAACTGATCAGCTTTCAGCAGGGAATATTATTTATAGGTTTGTACTGGAATTTAATTTGCAGTAGTGAGGATGTAACAGGGAGACCTAGTAGGGACAATATAACAAAAGAGTCCACATTTCTGAAGGAATTTATGAAAATATTTGATATGGAAGATATGAATTCAGTGGTAGGAACTTGGACAGAATTTACATATTATTTCCCGGGGTACAATAACTGTGCTAGACTAGACAGAAAATATATTTCAGAGGAACATGTGCATTTAATTGAAAGATTCGACACACATCCAGTAACTACTTCTGATCATGCACCAATAAAAAACTAAAATAAAAATGTAGGGTACTGAAGTAAAAATAAGACAATGGTGCCTTCCCACCTACCTGTTAAAAAGAGAGGAATTTAATGAATGGGTGGTGGAAATTATTTGAGAGTTATTAGGGGAGATAGAAATATCTTCAGAAGTTATAGCTAGTGACTGTGATAACAGATATGGTTAAGAAGTAATAGAAATTACTTAGGGGGCTGACAAAGGTTAAAGTATTGCAGAATAAAGGGAATCTCACAGAACAAGAGGAGGAGCAAATGTAGAGTGCTAAAGAGAAAATAATGGAGTAGCTGCATAATATGTATGAGTTTACTAAGATTACAGTTAAGCAACCATTTTTTTATAACAACTCCAGAGCACAAATACTATTAACACGATGACTTAGGCAATATAATGCTGAAAGGGCTGTCACCAAACTTCGGGAACCTACAACAAGAGGAAAAGGCAGAGATCCTGTAGAGTTTTTAGAGATATTCCAAAAATTTTATGAAAATTTGTATAAAGCAGAGAAATATAGAAATCAAGAAAGAGTACAAATACAAATATTTATGGAAGACTTAATTATACCAAAGTTAGAGGTGGACGAGGCTCAACAACTAACAGTTAAGATAGGAGGTGATGAGATAAAAACAATGATATATAATCAATCTTCTGGAAAGTCTCCAGGAACAGATGGCATTTCTGCGGCAGTTTCGAAATTAGGAGGGAAGAAAGTGATAAAGATCTGGAAGATTTTGTTTAACAGTGTTTTAAAAGGAGAAGAAGCATCAACATCTTGGAAGAAAGCTATGGTGGCTGTGTGACTTAAAGATGGCAAAGACCTTTCATTCTCAGCTTCATATAGACCCATTTCAATGATTATAAAGTGTTTATGGCTGTACTAGCTAAAAGAATGGCAAAGGTGTTGTCAAAACTGATAGATATGGATCAGTGTAGTTTTGTGGAGCGGGAAGCAAACATTTGACAACATTAATAGAACAATGACGATCCAGAGGGAAGCAGAATGTAAGAAAATACCTGTATTGTTGGTGGGTCTTGATGCAGAGAAAGCATTTGACAGAGTAAGCTGGAATTTTATGAGTAGGACGTTGGAAGCATTTGCATTCCCTGATACAATAATAAAGTTAATTAGAAGTATATTTGAAGGATAAGGCAAGAATTAAAGTGGGAGGGTTCCTCTCAGATAAGCTGTGTTTGAGCTGAGGAACCAGGCAGGGGTGTCCTTTTCCCCCTTTGTTATTTGGTTTATATTTAGATCCATTGGCAAAGAAAATAATAGATTCAGAAATACAAGGATTTAATTGGTATGCTAATCAATGTAAGTTGGTTTTATTTGCAGATGATATTATTTTGTACTTGATAAATGCAGAAAATGACATCTCAGTGTTGTAAAAATACATTTTGAGATAGTTTCAAGTCTTTTCAAGATGTAAAATTAATAAAGATAAAACAAAGGCTATTGCCATAAAGTATATACCCACACACAAATTGGTTCAGCAATACCTATATTTATAGGGACATGATAAGATGAAGTTTAGGAGTATAGATTAAAAAAACTTCTGTTTCGTAGCTAAAGATATGTGAGAAGAGACTAAACAAAAGATAATACAAAAACTGAGAAACTAGGAAGTCTTATTTATGGATATGGATAGAAGATACAAGCAGTGAAAATGTTTTTATTCCCTTTAGTTTTGTATATGGGTCAAGAATAATTTTATCAATGCAAGGAGAAGTTGTGAAGAATAATTAATAAAGAATTAAAGGGAGGGAAAGAGAGCAAGAGTTAAGTGGGATAAGTTGATCCTTCCAGTAGTACAAGGTGGTTTAGATTGGATCTATATTATAACATCGAATTCTACAAAAATCGAATGTTATAATATCGAAACCTAAATACCGAAATCCGAAAACATCGAACAGTCAGAATAGTGAATTTTTTCCCAGGGAAAAAATGTGCTATTCCAAGAAACATACACACAACACAAACACACACAAAAAACAGCAATCCACACACATACACTTAAAAGCCTACACCTAAACCTAAACTAAACTTGACATACACTACTAGCTATCCACTTACCTTAACCCAACCCTAACCCTAAGGTCCATCACTATCGCACACTCACCTCACCTGCACCCTAACCCTAACTCACCTAACCCGCCCCCTAACCCTAACCTACACACAACCACACACTTACCTGACCCGCGCTCTAACCCTAACTCACCTATCCTGCACCCTAACCCTAACCTACACACAATTGCACACTTACCTGAACCCGACCTGTAACGTTCCAAAATATTGAATGCTGAAAACAGCAAAGCCACAGCAATGGCCCACCGAATTCTTTCCCTGGGAAAGAATTTGGTGTCCTGCACCTTCGCTGTTTTCAGCATTCAACATTATGGGGGTCGATATTATAACATTTGATCTTTGTAGAATTTGATGTTATAATATAGACCTGTTTAGATTTACCTGATTTGAAGGGATAGTTTAGAGCTACACAGTTAAGGCAAATATACATAACACAAGCAGAAGGTTATAATTCAAGAAAGGGATGATAAAGAAGCATGGGGAAATTCAAGAAACAGAGAGATAGTGTGTGATTTTGGATGCAGATCCTAAGCGAGAATAATAACAATCATATAGATTATCATATTTATAAGGTAGCAGAAAATATTCTAAGAACTAAGCCAGGATGAGAATGGAGAAAGGAGATTTTGCCAGTTAGGGATAACTGCAAGTAGGGGTACAGGAAATAAGCAAGAAGAGGCTGGAATTTACTGGAGAATCCTGGTAAAGGAACCAAGATATTGGGAGCAAATAACTCAAGCATGTAAGGTGATAGAGTGGGATGAGGCCAAGAAGACATTTGGATTGCAGGCTAGAAGCTGTCTTCCATATCAGAGCTTGATTTTAGAGTACAGGCAAAGGGACAGGGGAACTTTAAGTGAAAGACCTGCTCTGGTAGAGTTTTCAGCTGAATCTAGAACAGAAGCAGCTGATAAAAAGGGATAATTAGTAGGGCATATAAAATATTGTATGATAACAATAATAATCAGTCAAAGGAGGTTAGAAAAGATTGTGAGGAGAAACCGAAATGTAATTTGCAAGAAAACAATGAGAAGATACATGTTTGACTCCCAAATATGAAGCCAAGGCCAGAAAGTTCAGGATTTTTGCTTGGAAGTGTTTGCATTGCTATTTTTTATATCCTGAGCATACTACAAAGATTTTTTTTCTCAGGTACATAGCAAATGTTGGAGGTGTGATGGAGAAGAAAGAGTTAAGTGGGAACACATTCTTTTTGGAGTATAATGAGTTGGCAGATTTTTAAAAAATCCCTAGACAGTACTCCATCAGAAATATTGGGTGAACAAATAGCTGTTAAGTAAGGAAATGATCCTTTTGAGATGGGATGCAAGATCTGAATTGCCTAGACATACTATGGCTTTATTAAGTTTATTTTTGTTGGTTGCCAAAAGAGCAATTGCTGGAAAATGGAAATCAAAGTCTACACCAAGTGTGTTTGAATATTATAAAAGAGTTAAAAGAACTGGAAGAAGGATCTTTAGAAAAGTGAAGGAGAAAATTACATAGAAGTAAATGGAAATTGTGGGAACAATACATGCATATCAATGTTCAGGAGTGAGGTTTAAGAGGAGATAAGAATTTAACAATTTTTTGTAATGTTGGACTGATGATTGAAGGGCAGCTACGGTGGTGCAGTGGTTAGCATTGCCACCTCACAGCAAGAGGTTCTCCGGTTCGATCCTCGGCTAGGGTGCCTTCTGTGTAGAGTCTGTATGTCCTCCCTGTGGTCGCATGGGTTTCCTCCGGGTGCTCCGGTTTCCTCCCACATCCCAAAGACATGCTGCAGGTGGATTGGACACTCTAATTTGGCCCTAGGTGTGCGTGTGTGTGCCTTCTGTGGAAGGTTGGGCGCTGGGCTGGCAACTCGATACCGTAAAACTCCACTGCCAATCATGAGCGGACAAGGTGATCCGCTGTGGCGACCCCTAACCGGGAAAAGCCGAAAGAAGAAGTTGGACTGATGATTGATAGTAGCAAAGAAAATGTGTGCAATGTATGTTGTATTTAAATAGAAACATTATAAAATGTTTTGCAAAAGTCCACACCTAGTGCAGTATTAATGATCTCACCTTTAATGAAAGAAAATGTAGTATAATGAACTTTGGCAAAATAGAGATAATTATGATTAGAAAATAAATAGTGAAAGAATAAAAAATGGCACCATCACTAAAGAGCCATTATTTGTGACAGATAATTTAATTTTTGAGTGATGTATCACTACAAAAGTCAGAAATTAACACTGTATAGTCCATTTATTCTGAAGGGCATGTATAGTCATTCCAGTGAGATCATTGTACTAATTAATACCTCACTGATTTGACCCCATTATTGAATAGATTATGGCATTTTGTAGCCTTCAAACAACCCAAACAAATGAACTTGAAAAGGCGTGATGACTACTTACTAGGAAAATCATTAAATTGGAAAACTTGAGCTATTCAGAAAGGTGATAGGAAATTTCATTATATTATTTACTGTAGGTTACTCAGAGGTGACCTCTGTCTGTGTCTAGTCTACAATACAATTTCTGATCTAGTTCTACTTGGTACTTTGTGTCTTGGAATGCATTACTGAGCATAGAAGATGCTGTGCTGGAATACATTCCCCACAGCTTTGAAATACTGTGCAATGGCACGTGCCCTCGTGGCAAACCTTAGGCACTGATGCTTTTATATATATTTTTTTATTTTTTGTTTTGCCACACTAAAACAATTTTAGTTGCAGCATTCTACAAGGAAAGTGATGCATATTATCTTAATTTCTAGCCTCTCTGGTCCATCCCACCCTAGACAATGAATCACAGAGCCACAAAGGCTCTGTGAAGCTTTTGTGATACATTGCCTAGATCACAGTGGGTGGGACAGACCAGCAAGCCCGGAAATCATGAATGATAGAGGGCAATGACACTGACAGTATCAGGAGTATGTGTTCTGTGCCATCATGACAGTTTACAGCAGGTAATTTTTGTTTTTTTGACCCCGGCAGGCAACTATATATCAAAGTTCTCAATACTTTCTCCCTCATAAAATGTTTGATTTATGGTAAATCATTCAGGATTATTCTCAGTCAATAATGCCAGACTATAGAGTTTCAAGTTTCTTATTGGTCTGAAATGAATGTTGATACAAAACCGTAATAATATTAACATTTTAAGTGAGTTAGAGTAATATTTAAAAATTATGCCTGATTTGAGGGCTTTGTCCTCCCTTATTTTTGGCTTTGTCCCTAATTTGTGAGCAAAGACTTGAAGAGGAGTGCTAGCTATTCATAACTTCCTAACTGTTCCTAATGATTTTGCCTCATATTTTTGGTCTGTTACAGGAAACTCTTGTGGTGTTCCAGTACACCATTGAAGGCTGCAGTCACAAAATAATGACAGACATCTGAGTTTCAAATTTCATATCCTTTGGAAAATGCATTATAGTGAGTGTGACATCTAAAATGCACATACAGTAGCTATGATTGCAAGGATTGTCTGTGTAGGGAAATGACTGACTGATGTTTGCTCATTACTTTTGCTTTGTAAGACTAATGTGATTTGTGTCAAGCAGCTTGGAATACTGTAATGTCAGGGCCTTCATTTTTTATTGAAAGTCAGATGTCTGAAATGGAACAGAAATGTCTATAACTGATGGAGTGGAGGCTGTCTGTCAATGAAAATAACTGATCCTCTTGTTGGTTGCTCAGTTTTAACCATCACTAATCTGTCTTTTTCAGGACTAGTGTGCATTTATATCACATAAGATGGAATACTTTTCTGTGTGTTTGTGTGAAACAAACTTGAAGTACACTACTGTGACTATTTTTTATTACTATATTTTGTATAGTTGACACAATCAGATATCTGCGGTATGCACAGTCAATATAGTAGCTGCAATTGATGGGTATGGAGGTCTGCCCAGAGTACCTCAGTAAAATACAATGACTTTTGTTTTTTTTGTTTGTCCAGTTCACCTTTGTCCCAAGACGTGATCATAGTAATAGGACATGGATAGCCTGCTATTGTCCTATTCCTATGTAGTTTAAGCTACTTTGATAAGTTGCCCTCAGCAATAAACAGTAGTGCTTTCCCAGCAATCTTTAATCAAGTAGTGATATGACTATAAACTATCAGGAACTACAAATGTACGAATCTTCAATCTTCAAAGTTTTTCTTTGCAGGCATGTTATTCTACTGTTTTATTTTAAATTTTGTAAGGAACCCAGATAGACCTGTCAGTAGTAGTAACAGTAAACACTGCCCGCAACAGAACACAGATTTTATTTTTTACTATTATCGATGTTGGGGATTCCCCATATACCCTTCAATTTCTTTGCTCATGAATCATGGAAAAATGCCCAAAATCAGGGGCATTTTTTAAGAATTAATCTAATTCACTTGCACAACAGGTTTTGCATCAGTATGAATTTTCTGAACAATAAGAAGTATGACTGGCATTACTGATTGACTATAATTCTCAGTGATTTGCCAGAAAATAAAACAGGGCAGGGCAAAAATAGGAGGCAAAATCAGGGATAGTTGACAACATATCTCTCAAGTGTACGTCACTGCAAGAATGTTCCTCATTTTGAGTCCTAAAAAGTTCATGTACCACCTTGCTACATACTGAAAGGGTCATTCCACATTGGCTAAGATTTTTATTAGCTACTATCCATACAAATAATACTGAATCATATTACTTGTTCAAAATAACATTTTATAACTATAAAGTAACACATTTTAACCATTATGTGAGATTCCTAGATGAAGTTGCTAGGTTTGTGCATTTGTTCTATGCTATGGGAGGTAGTGTTTCATATTTTAAAGATGGAAGGCTGAGAGGTATGTGAGACAGTTGGTGGATAAAAAGCAAATATCATACTAAGGCCAATCACATTAACATCATCATGTCTGTGGCACAGTGGAGGTTAGTAACAGAGCTTGGTCTCTGAAAGCTCCAAGATGAAGTACAGTATTGTGACTGGATGCTCATTCGCTTCTTCTGGCAGAAAAACAGGTAAATCTGAGGACAGAAGGAACAATACACACTGCTCACAGCACAATACACTTGCAATTTTTTATTTAATTTTTATGGGAGTCAGCATGGGGTTGCTGTGACCTGTTGCAGCAAGAAATTACAGTACTGTAGATGTTATACTTTTTATTTCATCTCAGTAAGGTATCAGGAGTATAAGGAATGGGATATAGGTTAGTACTAAGCTAACTGCCCTTGTGAGCCATTTTAAGCCTAGCCAATTATCTCTTGTGAGACTCAAACCCTGCACCTTAACCATTAGGCCACCCTCATTTTTTGGTGATAAGTGATATATGAAAGCACAACACCACTTATTAATGATTATTGATGTGGTTTGCTGAGGGCTTGGCTATTATAGTTATGTGATTCATTTACAGTCAAAGGTAGTGTACCATCTTAGAAGGAGTGCATTACACCCTGTCACTATGTATATATTTTGTACAAGTCCTTGCAGTTTTTATTGTGAACTACTTTCAGGGAGCTGGCATATCACCTTATAAAGCTAGTAAATTTAACTTTTCAGAGTGTTTTTATTTTCATACAGTTTGGTACTAAGCCTGATTTTCACCTGGACATTACTGACTTATGCACAAAAGGCCAGGTAAAACTAATATGCAGAATATATGTGTACTAAACTATCATTATGTTATAAGTAAAAATCGTATATATTTCTACAGAAGAAAATATATACACACGCATATATATTTTCATTTGTAACATACATTTGGTACAGTGTTATGCTTTCAAATTGCTGTCACTAACGACTCAGATTCTGAGGAGTTTTGCTTTGGAAGCTATGTGATAAGAACGGCAATTTTATGTGTGTTTTGTAGCTGATTGCCCTTTTGTTAGCTGTGAGTTTTTTAGTGAACATTTTGAAGAGATATAGCCTTTTGAAGACAGGATCCTGTGGCTTTAGTTCATGTGTCTTTACTGCCAGTATGACATTGTGCATTATAGTTATTTATTGTGGGTGCTGTGGTAAACTTATGCTCAATATGCTGAGTACAATCATGACCTAAAATACTTCTTTGCTGAGTTGTCTTTACATCACAAGTTAAAATTCTATCTATTTCTCTTGAATATAAAAGCTTGTTTTTGTCACTAGGCTTATAACCCATCCCCATTTAGACTCCTATGTAAACTGCATTATAAGAAGATAAAATAATGTATGTCTTTACAGCTGTAATGACCAGCTAAGCACATTTTGTATTGAGGGTTATGATATATTATTGTGAAAAATTTGCTGAAATGTTTCATACAGTTATAAAGAACTCTTCCTGTATTTCTAGATATCACCAGTAGTCTTATGTAGCCATTTGGATACTCCACTTTTGCTATTAATTTCAGAAAGAATATACAGAGGGGTCTCACCAAGAAAATACAGGGACTCTAAACCATGACTTACGTGGATAGACTGAAAGCCCTGTCACTCTATTCTGTATCGTATAGGCTGCTGAGAGGTGACGTGTCTGGCCTGCAGGGCAGTCTCTGACCGTGTCCTGATGGAAATGCTACTCAATAGATAAACCACAATAAGCACTGTAGAAACAAGTCAAGAATAAGCATAGTAACCTCTTTATTTGCCACTATAGTCAAAAAGACTTCTTCAGAATAACTCAATATACAAATCCTATCCTATATATATATATATATATATATATATATATATATATATATATATATATATATATATATATATATATATATATATATATCAGTTTGGGTCTGTTTATTAGTATACTTTTACCTCAGTCAGTTTGGGTTATCTGTTGCTGTTTATGATGGAAATGCTGCACATCCACAAGTCAAATGGCACAAGAGTCACTCACTCTAGGGATCTTAATCTAGCCTGTAACATTAACAGGACATGCTGGAGAGACAGATATATCTTCCAGAGATTGCCGCTACTCTGGAATAAACTTCCATTTCAGGTGAAACAGAGCTCCTCACTGACCCTATTCAAGCACAACCTGGACAAATGAATGAGAGAATGCAAATTCACACTGGGGTGGCACCCATGTCTGTGATGGACAGGGGTAGTCGGTGTTGATGATAGACTCACTCTGCAAATTTTGTCTATCTAACCTAGGACAATTGAGGCAACTTGGGATTAACATGATTAGGCTTGTAAGGGATCTGGGGCTGCTAGCCTAGTAACCACCTACAAATCTATGCACCTATATTTGGTAACTGTTTGATTTGCTGAAAGTCAGTAGTGTGAGTCGCAGAACAGTGAGACTGAATGAGCAAAAATGTGGACTTACATATATCACATCTGAGACTGCTATTTCTTGGAGTATTCTCCAAGGTATGGCAATCTTGGAGATGATATATATACACTTGGGGAGCTTACCCTCTGCAAAATGTAACTTGAAAGGATAGTGATACTTAATTTTCTCTGTTTATTTTATTTTATTTATTTTACATTTGTTTACCAGGAAAGTCCAACTAGACACATGTCCTTTTTCAGTGGAGGCCCGGGGAGAAAAGCTGCAGACACAATGTTAAGTTACAAACTTGAGATAAAAATTACATAGATATGTAGAAAATGTATGTTACTAAACTACTACTACATAGATCTACCTTATACACATCAGTGAGGCTAAGCACACAAAAGTATATAATAGTATCAGTCTAATTTTATAGAACAAAAGGTCATTAGTAGCATTTTTTACAATTTGGGGTAAGACTCACAGAAGAAGGGTTAATGAAGATTGTTATAATAGCCATCACATTTTTTGCTACATGCTATATACAGATAATAAAAGAGATTCATTATTGAAGAAGTAGGCGTTATAGGTATGCTTGATAGTGGTAGTTAAGTGATAGAACAGCAGCTGGAGAGGTGATTGTGGAGAAATGATTAGTTATTTATCAACCAGGGCTTGTGCAAGGGCATATCCACTTGCTGAGGAGAGGCTGGTTTAAATTTTGATAAGGGTAATAGGGAGGTGAGCTTAGTTGGTAAGCTGTTCCAGAGCTTACCTATATAGTTTGAAAAGAGGGAGTCACCTGCTTGATTCTTAGATATATGAGTTTGTATGTGGTTTTGGTTTGTGGAACAGAGTGGTCTGGAAGTAGCATAAGGTTTAAGAAGTGTGTGTAGGGCAGGTATTTTTTCAGGTTCAGAGAGGATTTTGTGGGCCACAGAGAGTTGTATATAGTGTAGGACTTGGGGCAGGTCTAACCAATTGAGCTGCTTGAGCGCTAAGCAAGGATGGGATCTAGCTGGTGAGTTTGCGGCAAATCTTGCTATTTTGTTGTAACAGACTTCAAGTTTTTGCAATTCAGCCTTCTTAAGATTAGTGAGAATGGGTGCCGCATATAGTAAGGTGGAGAGTAGGTGGGTTTGTGAAATGGCTATTTTGGTATTGTTTATGAAGTAGTGTTTGTTCCTATGAAGGGAACCAAGTTTTTTGTGTACTTTCTTAACTGTCTGAGATATGTGGATATCAAATTTAAGTTTGTTGTCAATTTCTATTCCCAGTAGTTTAGTGTGCAATGAGGGAGTTATTCAAGTATTGTCATGGGAGGTGATGTAGAAAGTGTAAGGGGAGGGAGTAGTTTTGTTGGGAGAGAAAAGTATTAGCTTGTTTGTTTTAGGGTTTAAGATTAAATTAGTATTTGTTAGCCAGGACTCAACCTATTGAAAGGATTTCTGAGTAAGTGTCTGAAGTTCAGGTAGGGAGGGTGCAGAACATATCACAGTAGAGTTGTCTACATATTGAATGAGAGATGCATGAGTAGCTGCAAGGTGGAGGTTATTAGTAACTATTGTGAATATGAGTGGGCCTAATATAGAGCCTTGGGATACTCCTATTTCTACTGGTAACAAGGGTGATAGGGTCTGTTGCCATGAGACTGCTTATTGACATCCTGTGAGCTAGTCTTTGAACCAAGCAAGGGTGTTATTACTAAAATGAAGGTCATAGAGGGTGTTATGGAGGTAGGAATTGCAGACCATGTTGAATGCTTTTGACAGGTCCAAGAAGATTGATGAGGCATAGTGATTGTTGCTCCTGTAGAGATTAATGATGTTAGGAAATTAGAGAAGTGCTGTAGTTGTGCTATGGAATGGCCTGAAACCATGCTGGGTATTAGTTAGAAATCTGTTGTTAAGTAGGTAGGCTGTAACCTGTTTGTGAATTACTCTTTCTAAGATTTTAGAGAGTGGTGACAGTATTGCAATTGATCGATAGTTATTAAGATCTCTAGATGGGCCACCCTTATGTAGGGGAATAATATATGTGGTTTTCCAGATGTAATAAACCTGCTGTTCAGCTATTGATCTATTGATTATTATTGACATAAGGTATGCTATGCCATGTGCTGTTAGTTTTAAGTATTCTGTGGGTAGATTATCAGCTGCTAATGTAGTTGGCTTTAGTTTCTTTAGAAGTTTTTTGATGGTATCAGTTGCTACTGGTTCAAGTGAGAAGGTAGATGTGATGTTAGATGTTGGGAAAGGGCTTATTTGTTGATGGTGCTTTATTTTTTGCCAATTCACGGATGGTTTCTGTAAAATATTTGTTAAATTGAGTAGCTATATTATCTGAATTATTGGTGGTAGGGTTCCTGTTTTACCTGGATGAAGGATATTATTTATTGTGTTCTGTTCTCCTGTATTTTCATATTTTTTGTACTTCCTGGGCTCACATTTATGAGTCTTGGAATTACAATAGGAAGCTGCATAGTTTTTATTCTTTTCAAGCTGACAACTCTGCCTGTTTCAGAATCGTATTTCTGGTGTGTTCTTATGAAATGTGATCCAAAAATAATACTCTCTTGTAGGGAAAATCAATATTTCTGTTACTTTTATATGTTCTAGCAAAACACACATATTTTACATGCTCTGAGAGGCACGCTTATATTTGAGATTATCTTGCTTAATTTCCCTAAAAATGTTTGGGCTGTGCAAAATAAAATGGAAGTGAGAATTTCAAGGGGCCTTATCTGAAAATGTTTTTCTAAGAATATCTTGAAGTAGTAGAGAGAGATAAATAGAGATTGTCATTTAAAGATTAGGTAGAATTCAGGCCAGAATGGACTTTGTAAATTGACAATAGGGAACTGTTACAAAACAGCTGAAAACAAATGCATTACTTTCAGCTATATCAGCTATATTCAGGCTGAAATAAAACCTGCATAACTATATAAACATAAATGCAGTATATAATTATGGTGTGATTCCATAGATAGAAGGAGTGTATCTGTATGAAAGTGATATTTTATGTATATGTTGAGGCATAAAATATGACATAAAATGTATTATTTTCACTAAAGTTCAGTATGAATCTGCAGCTGGGTCTTCTTTGAGAGTAGAAGCCCACTCCATTTATGTTTTATAGATAATTATGGCAGTAACATTCACTAAAAGTTTCACAAATACATGTTGAACAATTTTTGAGATTATGCCAAGGAGCGAAAATAGCCTACAACATACAATATTTTGGTGACAGACCTTTTGAAAATGCTTAGCAGTTAAGGGGTTAAATGTGCCATATCAGAGGTTGCTGTTGCACCTAACTTTATGATGGCATCTTCGTGCACATTTTTAGTCTAGAGTTTTCCATGACTCAAGTGGAGCTGTTCAGACTTCAAGCAGTAGTACTTTTTAGTTTATTTATACATAGTTATGGTTTCGTCAGCATTTCTTTTTTAATATGAAAATCAGGTGTATTTTTTGTAGAAAATAGTCTGTAAACATTACCATTCACAATCAGAAATGCAACTTGAAATGTGGCACCAGCAGCTGGCCCTTCGTTTGTCCTTGTACACTGCTGTTTAGCAGCGCCCCTCCCATTATATAAGGGCTTGACCCAATGCTGATATCCTTTAACTCTATAACATTTTACTGCTCATACCTTCTTCCCTTAGATTAACTTGATTAGGACTTAATACTGGAAGCCCATCCATGTTTAAGGCAGGGTGACATAGGTTCATACTAGGCTAACTGCCCTTGTGGGCCATTTTAAGCCTATCTAATTACCCTATGTGAGAATTAAACCCTTCATCTTGTGTCTGTAATGTAAACACCTTAATCATTATGCTAATTAAATGCAAGATAACCAACCTAATACCTTTAAAATAAAAAAAATTATTCACAAAAAATTGTCAGCTATCTGTTAACTTCCCACCTTTCTGTTGTGTCATTATCAACAATAACTATTTATCTAAGTTCCTTCCTCCCCTATTTACAATATTTACAGTTTATACAGCTCCAGTAGAAGTTACTATTCTCAACTATCCATCCCACTCTGGTCCTCGTATGTGTTCATGCCAGTACTTCCATCTGTCCCACCTAACATGAAATTATTTTTTTTGCATTTTACCCATCTCTTTTCTTCTTCTTTATGCATATCTTGTATCATTTTTGTTGCCCCCCCCCCTTGCATTGCATTCAGACTTCCACTTTTTTTTCCCATTTTCCTGGTTATAGCTTTTCTGGTAACTAATGTTGTTATCTAGGTTTACTCTGCCAGATCATCACCAACCTTGCTGTGATTCGCAAACTCTAGAAAATATTCTGTTTCTATTAGTATTACTTTCTGTCCTTTGATGGTCATGGGTAAAACTATCAACTCTGTCCTGAAGTTATCAAGGCCTGGGTAATCCCAAAAGATGTCTGTCCAGTTGCCTACTCCATTTGCCCAACTTCATCAGCAAGCCTAGTGCAAATTACTAAATATCTTCATTAGCTTGTCCAGTGTATAGACATTTTATGTAGGCACTTTCAGGCAATTATGTGGAATTTTTTGGGCATGATTGCTTTACAAAGGATCTGGCATATTTGTTCCTAAAATGCTTCTGGAATGGGTCTTCATAATGTCTTAACTCACTCCTCCCTTATCTTTAAGAATAGTTTATCTTTTCCTAGGAGTAGGCACTTATATTTCTTTTATAACAGGTACCTGTCAGCTCTATGTGATTCTATCCCTTCTGTAATCCACTTCATCAAGCTTAGTCATTGTATGAGCTGGAATCTTATAACACTTCTTTTGAACTATATCTCCCTTCAGAGACTGAAAATGGTTACATACCTCTATTGGTAAAGCATATAATTCTATAGCTACCTCCTGTGTTATGACCTCCACATTCCTCATGAATTGTGTCCAGTATGTTAAATTTGTTTTTCTTTACTTCTATTGCCAAGCTAATGTCCTGTCCTGCTTATCCTTCATTGTATCTCCAATGAATAGTACCTCTACACTCAATTTCCTCAGTTCTACTTTCATAAACCTTTCTTAACTTCCTCACCTGCAATACCTACAATGGAATCCTCCAGCTTTTGGGTCCCATCCCCCAAACAATGTATAATAAGTCCTTGTGATTGCCACCTGGGTATAGATCCCATAGCATTTCTCTCCGCATAGCTTTGCATTTTTCATACTGTAACTTTATGAAGTAAACTAGCTGGCTTGTCTTTATATATTGTTCTGTATCTGGGGCTCCCCATCCCTGAGTCCTGCCTAATATCAATTTCTCTCCTTGTTTTTCACTTCATATAAGGTCTCTCGCTCCACTTATTATTTTTTGATCACCACTCCAATTTAGAATGACCCAAAACATTGTCTCAGGTACAATAAATGAAGTAGTACATGCAGATGTAAGATTTGCACCCTGTGATATGACTCCATCCTTAGCACCCTCCATCTCTGTAGATTCTGTGTCATTGTTTCAAGTTTCCTTTCATGGTTCTGGAAGCCTTGTACATATCTTTGATTTTAATCCTTATGAATTGTAATTACTTATCCCTCAACATCTCAGGGTGCTCATTTATTACTCTGAAATGTATTCCCAGATTCACTCCTACCACGTTACTCTTTCCCCTATTAACTTTGTATCCTGCAAAACTATTGAACTCTTCCATTATTTTGGAAGTGTTCTCTTAAGATCTCCATCTGTGTTTCTTAATATTACTATAATGTCATCAGCATATAATGTGATTTCAAGCTCTCTGGGTCCCACTGATAATCCTACAATTCACATTACCATACTGTCAGAACTAGAGGTCCCAAATATAATGCAAATGACATTGGGGATACTGGACATCTTTACTGGGTCCCTCTTGTGATTAATATCTTTTCTGACAGGGAGGCAAATAATTTGACTCTAGTTGTCATATCCCAACAGAGTTATCTACTTATGCAATGAATGAGTCAGGAATCCCAAACCTGGTTAGAGCAACCAAAATATGGTCCTTCCACTCTGTCAAAAGCGTTCTCAGTATCTGGTGACATCAGTACCGCCCCATCCCTCTTTGCTGTACTTCCTGGATAATCATACAAATTCTTATTATGTTGTCAAATGTCCTCCACCCTTCAAAAATCCTACATTAGCCTGGATAATTCCAGCAGTGGCACTGCTTTAGCCATTCATGCAGCCAGTATAGTCATGAACACCTGATTTAAAAATGTAATTGGAAAATAAAACTCTGGAACTACTGGGTTTTCTCCTCCTTGTGTATTGCTATTGTTGTTCTTTTTTTCCAGGAGTTTGGTATCATCCCTGTAGGTAATACTTCTTTCATTAGTTTTCACCACATGTGCCACAGTCCACCACCCAAGTTTCCAGACTTCTGTTGGCAGTCCATCCAATCCTGATGATCTATTTGGGGCTCACCAGTTAAGAACTGTTGTAACCTCATCTGGTGTAATAATTACTGTCAGTGAATTTTATATTTCCAGGGATAGAGTTGGAAGTTGGACTTTACCTAGAAATAATCTTGTGCTGTCTTCTCTTTGCCAGAAGTCATATTCAGATGTATAAAGTTTCTGCTATTACTCACAATATATTTCCAAGATTTCCCTCCTGCTCCTTGGTCTTTTCCCCCTCTCTTGAGTCATACATTTGAAATATTGACATTTCCACCTTTTGCTGTTGCAGCCTAGCTGACAGTAACCTGAGTGCTTTTGGTGTGCAAGTGCCCAGAAACTCCCTTATTATTTTTTTCTGGAATAATGTTCTGTTACCTTCCTCTGTTTTTACTTCATTTATTAAATTCTGTAGTTCCTGTTTCTCTGTCTGGTCCTAAATTACGTTTCTCCCTCTGTAACTGCTTACTAAGCTGTAGTTGCACATTCTGCGTACAGTGACAAAAGATTTTAATATAAGCTGTATGTTTTGGCACTTCTGTCCTAATCTCTTTCAAGTGCTGTACAATATCCCCTTCCCCATTGTCTAACAGTTTAGCCACTAGCTCTGTTATCCATGCCTTAAATTTCCATTAAACACTGTGAATCTCCAATGGGCCTCCCTTGAACAGTTCTTGCTTATCCTTAGTGTGCAAGCTGCCTGGGCATGATCTGGAAGAAGTAAACTTTCATCAGATTTACTTGTTAGACTTATATGCACCATTGTGATTAAGATTTTGTCGATTATTGCCCATCTTTGATATTTGGGCTGAGGGTAAGTGTAGCCTGAATCCCTGTGAATGTCTGACTGCTTCCAGACATCTACCAATCCAAATTTCTGAAATAACATGTTACTGTATTTTTCTGCAGACATCCTTCTCTGTTGCCTCATTATTGGGTTGATTTCATTGTCTGAAAAATCCTTTACACTGCCCCAATAATATTAATATTCCTTACTGAAATTTTACAATTTCCAGCAGCAATTTTTTAAGCTAGCCTGCTTGATGTCTAGGGGAACACAACTGTGATCTTAACCCCCTGTAAGTAAAACCTTACCACCACATAGCATCCCTGGTCATCTGTCAGCAGGTATTCTGTCTCTAGCTGCAAACCCTTGTTTGCTAGTAAAGATACTTACTCTATCTAGCTCCTCTGTATTCAACACTGTTTACTACCCAGAAATCCTGTGTAGACAACTTCTGGCATTCTTCACCTATAAGATAGGTTTCTTGTAACGTTTACTTTTGCCTAAAAGTTTATCTCTTTTCACTGGATTGGTTAAGCCTCCGAAAGGTGCAAGAAAAACAACAAACAACCAACACCACGATCTGAGACCAAGAAAACCAAGGAAACCAAGGAAAATCCACAAGCTGTTTAGTGTACAATCCTTTATTCACAGCTTTCATCAAAACTTGATCAGAAATAAAATGTACTGAAACCCATCCCATTTTTATACAAAATCAATTAACAATTCATCCAATTAAACAATTAAAATTTCATGCTTCTATTTCATTAAAACCATTATACAAATAAACAATCAAAAGAATATTTAAAATAACGTCTTATTTTGAATGAGACATATACATACTATATTACTTTCTGACATAAATTCTACGATTTAAAAAAAAAAATTGATATTTATGGCATCATTTAACCCTGCTTTTTTATCCGCCCTTAAACAGATTTACCATATGGTCTCCCTTTGCTCTAAATAATTCTTAAAATCACCCTCCCTCTCAAGATAACTCTACCATTTTCCAAAACAGTGAACAGAAATATTTTGAAACCCTGACACTCTTGGCTGTGCTTGAATAAGGCATTATTTTTATCTCATTTTCTTATACTATATATGTGTTCTCTGATTCTGGTGTTTAGATGTCTGGTAGTCATGCCAACATAATAACTTTTGACATTTGCTGCACACAGCCACATAGACTACACCTTGGGTCTTACAGTTAAATATCCCCGGTACGCCAATAGTGTGTGCCCAATGTGGAAGTTCCACATAAGGTCCTTCTAGTATATATCTACACATGTTACAACTTAGACATTTGTACATGCCATTGGATCTATTACTAGAAGGACCATCCTTAGATCTGATGTCTCTACCTCTTTCTAAAAGTGTTTTTAAGTTGTAATCCTTTTTATATACCATAACTTAAAAGCACCTGTTTGTGATTGTTCTTATTAGCATTTTTATATGTGGAACTTCATGCTGTACCTAAAATGGAAGGATACAAGCTGGCCCTCTTGTCCCAAATTTTCTTGGCTTCGACCCTCAGAAAACTTTCATTGTATCCCCTGCACATGAACAAATTTATGATAAATTCAAACTCACTCTTCAACACATCATCCTCACTGGTCACCCTACTAGCTCTAATGAACTGACCATTTGGAATGTTATGTTTCAGATATGTGGGATGTTGGCTTGAGTAATATAAATAACGATTTTTGAATGTTCCTTTCCTAAATATTCTACTATTGAATTTTTTGTTATAGCTGTCCCATTCCAGTCCTACATCCAGGTAGTTTACACAATGACACATGTCTCCCTTAATAAACTTTAAAAAGTCAGATACTTCATTTAATTCATGAACAAACAATTCAGTAGTTGTCATGTTGCCTTCAATAATAAAAATTAAATTGTCTATAAACATTTTGTAATATAAAATGTTGTATTTCTTGTAAAACAACTGTAACACTTGATATTCCCACCAACCCATCACAATATTTGCAAAGGACGAGGCCATGAGAGTGCCCATCACCACTCCCCTTACTTGTTTGCAATAATGTTGATTAAACAAAAAATAGTGATTGTCTAATAATATGTCCAATAATTGACAATAAAAAAATAATTTCAATATTAGACATAGACATACACTTATTTAAAAATAATCTGACAAACTCAATACCTTTGTTATGTGGGATGGTGGTATATAAAGAAACCACATCTAAAGTGAAAATGACATGTGAATTTGGATCAAAGCAACTCTTTTCACAAAAGATTTTTATGCTGTATAAAAAAATCCCAAGAATCTTTCAGATACAAATCCATTTTTTTTCACTAAGGGATTCAACAAGGCATCTACCATCAAAGAAATACCTTCAGTGACATAATTTGGTGCTGAGATGATGGGCCTAAAAGGGAGGGGGTCGATTAAATTTTTATGTGTTTTGGGTGTGCCAAACATAACGCCAATTCTTGGATTTTCAATGTTACAAAAATTGTACATACTATGATATAAATCCCCATTCATCAAGCTCTCATACAAAAAAATGGAGACATTTTTATAACATTTCTAAATGTTGTTCACATGTACTTTTTTATACTTATCTACATTATTTAACATATTTTCCATTTTAGTGATGTAAGCACTTTGGTCCATGACCTCTATCATACCTCCCTTGTCACTCTTCATAACTCTAAGATTTTTATTATTAAAAATGTCTCTCAAAGCTGCCCTCATATCAGCACCCAAATTGTCATGATACCTTCCACTTATCTTAGTGTCCTTGCTCAATAGCTCTCCCAATTCATTTTCACATGAGATTTCAAATATTTTCAAAGTGTGCAATAATAATGGATTATAACAAGAAGGCTTTACAAAAAAAGGAATCAGGACATTTAACACAATTTAAAATATAACTCAAGTTTAATTTTCTAATATACTTTTTCAAACACAAAATTGTGTTAGTAACATTTGCCCTTCTGGCAGGAACAAAATTTAAACCCAATCTTAGTAATTTAATATGCTCCTCCTTCAATGAGAAGCTGGACAAGTTTAAAATATAATTTTCTGACCTGTTTTTATTTAATTGTTGTCCGTGGATGAGTCTGAGGTTAACCTCCCCTTCTTCCGAGTCACCATTTGCTTTGTTTTTGTCAGTCTCTGTTCTTTTTCTGTTGCTAAAAAAAATGTTGGTTTAGTTCCAAGATATTTTTTGCTAGTGTTTGCAAAAATGAGGCTATTTGGTAATTTTTTGATAGCATTCAGCTCATCCTGGTTCAAAAAAAAACTACTAGTCTGAACTCTGTTGGGGTCCCGGGAACTTCCTTGAAAGGAATGTGTCATTTCTGCTACTTCAGTATAATTGGAACCCTTTTTGCTCTTAAGGTGAACCTCCCTGAGTGCCCATTGTTTAGATAGAACTGAAAAAGACTTTTTCTTACCAAAAGTAACATAGGATGAATAAGCAGTACCCATGTTATAAGCTGCTAAATCTTGATCCAATTTATGGTTCTTTCTCTGGATCAAGATTTTCTCATGTTGCTCTAACTGATCGAGCAACAATGTGTGTTCAATTCTTTTACTAAAGACCAACTGAAAAGTGGATTCAATATCATGTTCCACCTTTACAATTTCTGCTTTCAGTTCTTTCATGTTAGCACAATTCCGCTCAACAAGTAATTTCAAAAAACCAAGGCCAGCAGTATTAAAGAATTCCGTTAACTGTAAAAAGAAAGGATCTTTTTCTGTAACCCCATTGGGGCATTTGAAAAATCTCAAGCCTTTCGGCACAATACCCAGTTCAATACATTTAACAAAATACTTATTCTCAATGTCCATACTTTTGTATTTTCTGAGTAATTTATTCACGTTTTCACATTGCTCCCTATACATGTTCATGTCATCTGGATTTATCAGCCACTTTATTTTGGTGAAAGGATTACCATTGTTATCCAGAACAGCTGCTATATTAGCATAGATAATGAATGGCTTTTCAGCTTGATCATCATGCATACCTTTGTTTGCCAACGTCGTGTTACTGGAGCTTCTTGTATTCACTTCTATAACAGTCTCTGCATCATCGTCAGATCCTGAACAAACCAAATCTTCCTTGAAATGGCCCTTCGCCAAAGACTGTAGGGATTTCTGTATATCCTCTAATGTTTTTAACAGCAACTGGGTAAGTTTAAGTTCAGAAGTGCCTGGTGTAGTGTAGACACTCAAATCCAGTAAGGGATCACCTTGCAACTCAGACATGTCAGAACAAATAAAACAATATCCTCTGAAAAGTGCAAGAAAAACAACAAACAACCAACATCATGATCTGAGACCAAGGAAACCAAGGAAAATCCACAAGCTGTTTAGTGTACAATCCTTTATTCACCGTTTTCGTCAAAACTTCATCAGAAATAAAATGGACTGAAACCCATCACATTTTATACAAAACCAATTAACAATTCATCCAGTTAAACAATTAACATTTCACGCTTCTATTTCATTAAAACCATTGTGTTGATGTACAACCACTAAACAAATAAACAATCAAAAGAATATTTAAAATAACTTCTTATTGTCTATCCACAGACAATGACTAAATGAAAACAGGTCAGAAAATTATATTTTACACTTGTCTAGTTTCTCATTAAAGGATAAACATATTAAATTACTAAGACTGGGTTTAAATTTTGTTCCTGCCAGAAGGGCAGAAGTTACTGTCACTATTTTGTGTTTGAAAAAATATATTAGAAAATTAACTAGAAAACAGACAGTCCTCAGGGAACAAAAGGTGCTGGTGGACAACAACACAATGTAAAAAAGAAAACAACTTCAAAACATCCAATAGAAAACAAGAACTGAGACATACATTAAAACAACAGGATGTCATTTAAAGAGCCCCCTAGCTTTTAGGATAGGTTTAACGGTAGAACTTCCATTAAACCTGTCCTAAAAGCTAGGGGGCTCTTTAAACTATTGGATGTTTTGAATGGTTAATTGATGATTCTCTTTATTTAACTGTCAAGTTGTTTTGTTACATTTGGTCTGATGAAGCACAGTGAATGTGTGAATGTTCTTACCTCTTCAATAAGACTGCTACAAATTTTATTGGTTTTAGCCGTGTTTGGGTGCTGTTGTTTTCTTTTCTACATATTAGAAAATTAAACTTGAGTTATATTTTAAATGATGTTAAATGTCCTGATTCCTTTTTTGTAAAGCCTTCTTGTTATAATCCATCATTATTGCACACTTTGAAAATATTTGAAATCTCATGTGAAAACGGATTATGAGAGCTGTTGAGCAAGGACACTAAGATAAGTGGAAGGTATCATGATAATTTGGGTGCTGATATGAGGGCAGCTTTGAGAGATATTTCTAATAATAAAAATCTTAGAGTTATGAAAAGTGACAAGGGAGGTATGATAGTGGTCATGGACCAAAGTGCTCACATCACTAAAATGGAAAATACGTTAAATAATGTAGATGAGTATAAGAAAGTACATGTGAATGACATTTATAAATGTTATAAAAATGTCTCCATTTTTTTGTATGAGTTTGATGAATGAGGATTTAGATCATAGTATGTACGATTTATGTAACACTGAAAATCCAAGAATTGGCGTTATGTTTGGCATACCCAAAACACATAAAAATTGAATCGACCCCCCTTTTAGGCCCATCATCTCAGCAGCAAATTATGTCACTGAATTTATTTCTTTAATGGTAGATGCCTTGTTGAAACCCTTAGTGAAAAAAATGGATTTGTATCTGAAAGATTCTTGGGATTTTTTATACAGCATAAAAACCTTTTGTGAAAAGAGTTGCTTTGATCAAAATTCACATGTCATTTTCACTTCAGATGTGGTTTCTTTATATACCACCATCCCAAATAGCAAAGGTATTGAGTTTGTCAGATTATTTTTAAATAAGTATACATCTATGTCTAATATTGAAATTAATTTTTTATTGTCAATTATTGGACATATTATTAGACAATCACTATTTTTTGTTTAATCAACATTATTACAAGCAAGTAAGGGGAGTGGCGATGGGCACTCCTGTGGCCATGTTCTTTGCAAATATTGTGATGGGTTGGTGGGAATATCAAGTGTTACAGTTGTTTTACAAGAAATACAACATTTTATGTTACAAAGGTTTATAGATGGTTTAATGTTTATTATTGAAAGCAATGTGACAACTACTGAATTGTTTGTTCATGAATTAAATGAAGCATCTGACTTTTTAAAGTTTGTTAAGGGAGACACATGTCATTGTATAAACTACCTGGATGTATGACTGGAATGGGACAACTGTAACAAAGGAACATTCAAAAACAGTTATTTACATTACTCAAGCTAACATCCCACATATATGAAACATAACATTCCAAAAGATCAGTTCATTAGAGCTAGTAGGATGACCAGTGAGGATGATGTGTTGAAGAGTGAGTTTGAATTTATCATAAATTTGTTCATGTGCAGGGGATACGATGAAAGTTTTCTGAGGGTCGAAGCCAAGAAAATTTGGGACAAGAGGGCCAGCTTGTATCCTTCCATTTTAGGAACAACAGGAAGTTCCACATATAAACATGTTAATAAGAACAATTACAAACAGGTGCATTTAAGTTATGACATGCAAACGAAAGTAGAATATAAAATTTGTAATATTATAGAGAAATGTTGGAAGATAATTGAAGGGAATCAGGAATTATTTAAGGTGGTTGGTGACAGACCTAGATTTGTATATAAAAAGGATTACAAATTAAAGACACTTTTAGAAAGAGGTAGAGACATCAGATCTAAGGATGGTCCTTCTAGTAATAGATCCAATGGCATGTACAAATTTCTAAGTTGTAACATGTGTAGATATATACTGGAAGGACCTTATGTGGAACTTCCACATTGGCCACACACTATTGGGGTACCGGGGATATTTAAATGTAAGACCCGAGGTGTAGTCTATGTGGCTGTGTGCAGCAAATGTCAAAGTTATTATGTTGGCATGACTACCAGACATCTAAACACCAGAATCAGAGAACACATATACAGTATAAGAAAATGAGATAAAAATAATGCCTTGTTCAAGCACAGCCAAGAGTGTCAGGGTTTCAAAATATTTCTTTTCATTGTTTTGGAAAAAGGTAGAGTTGACTTGAGAGGGGGGGGGGTGATTTTAAGAATTATTTAGATCAAAGAGAGACCATATGGCAAATCCGTTTAAGGGCGGACAAAAAAAAAACAGGGTTTAATGATGCCACAAATATCAAATGTTTTTTTAAAAAATCGTAGAATTTATGTCAGAAAGTAATATAGTATTTATATGTCTCATTCAACAATAAAAAGTTATTTTAAATATTCTTTTGATTATTTGTATAGTGGCTGTACATCAACACAATGGTTTTAATGAAATAGAAGCATGGAATTTTAATTGTTTAATTGGATGAATTATTAATTGGTTTTGTATAAAAATGGGATGGGTTTCAGTACATTTTATTTCTGATGAAGTTTTGGTGAAAGCGGTGAATAAAGGATTGTTCGCTAAACAGCTTGTGGATTTTCCTTGGTTTCCTTGGTCTCAGATCGTGGTGTGGATTGGTTAATCCATTTACATTCCAAGTTACTAATCTACCTAACTTCCCCCACCACTGATTTAACTTATATCTTATGCTTTGTCTTTAAACTCCATACTTTGTCAACCCTCCTACTGGGTACATGTTTCTGTATGATTAATCTAATCAATACTTAATGTGTCTTTTTTTCTCCATCTGTTGCTTTTTTTATTTTTTCTATTCTTAATCGTAAACCTATTTTCTTATATCTTCCTATATCTTGCTATTTATCTGAATTCACTATTCTGCTGAATCTATTTTTATCCTTCACCCCTCTTATCAAACTTCTGAATTATACACAACAAACTTCTTCCAATGTGAAGATAAATATCTCTATTAAGCACAAGCCTCTTACCTCCCTCTCCCTTCTTTTGGTATAGTTTGGAGGCATGCATGTCAATCTTTTTTTCCCTGCTCAGCTAGTCTTTGTCCCAAGTCTTCCATTGTGTGATGGGCTTCTGCTCCCATTTAGCATTTATCCAAAGTAATAGCTTTACCTGATTTAAAGATTTAAGATATTACCGTGGGCTGGATTCACGATGGCTTGCACAGAGTCTAAGAGTAGAGTAAGACTCCATGCAGCCATCATGTCCAACGAGCGATCCAGGAACAGCCTGTAGGGGCGTGTAAGAGAACTCCTAAAATGGCTCTTACACGGACAGGACAGGGATATGCAAATTGCCTCAATTGCAGGTGAAAGGCATGCAAATGAGGTAGATTTGTGATTCAGGAAACCCGTACCTGTCCGAGTAAGAGCAGTGTTATTTGCAGAAATGTACTCAGTTCACAACTGAGTACCATTCTGCAAATAGCAAAATGGAGCCATGACAGCTCCAAATAAAGGTTGCATCCAGTGCAGGAAGCATACCGATGGCCAAATATACGGCCACTGGAAATGTTTCCTGATGCAATATAAAAATAAAAAATTTTTTTTCGCCGATTTCCGACGTTTAATCGTAGCGCAGCACCACGCAAACGGGCTGCGCTCTAAAACCCAGAATACTAAAAATTAAAACCCACAAATGTGGAATTTATAGAAATTGTTAATGTACAATGCAAGGGAATGGCAGGCTGAAGACAACATGGCCACCGACTAGCGGTTGCTAAGGGGGGAAGCTCAGTCTAAGACATGTAACCAAGCATTAGTAGGCAATCCTATGTAAATGAGTGTTAGGATAGTGAATCGCAAGTTTACATAGCAAATGAGGACAGTCAGTGGAGTGTAGGAGTAGGATATGTGGAGTAACAGAGTTGAAGATAGGTGACATCACGAGGGGGGTATGTATGAAAGAAGTGAAGCTCATTGGAGCAGAGTGGCATGTGTCAGCTGTCATTTATACATCATGGAAAGAGGTGTGTCAACAGATAGGCTAGGGAAAGGCAAGAAATGGAAGGTGTATGCCGTGGATAACACCAAAGTTTCTTGCTGAGCGGGTATGCACGCGTGTGTGCACGTGTAAACCCGAGTAAGACAGTGTGCGCGCGTGTAAGCGTGAGTGCGCATGTTTATGCCGGAGTAAGCATGCATAAGGCTTTTTAAAGAGTTTTAAGCACATTTACACTGGTGTGCACGCATTTTAACCCGAATAAGCACATTTTAGTCTGTGTAAGCATGTGTGTGTGCGTGTTAGCTGCTGTGCGTGTGTTTGCGCTTGTGTGCGCGGCGCTCCCCCCTGAGGAAACAGAAAGGAAAAAGGAAGCACAACAAATAGTTGGAAGCTATCAGGGAGTACTAGCAGAGCTAGCAGGTGAAAACAATCAGAATCAGGCAATTACACAGGCAGTACACTAGCCCAGCCCAGCCTAGCACTTAAAACTCTGCAAACAACAGTCCATTATGTTTCTCACAAGAGACACTGCAGTAAGCTAATAGAAGTGAAAACTGAAAACACTTTACTAAGACAAAGAAATGTTAGGGGCTGCCATTGCTGTTATAAGGCGACATATGCAACATGCTGAGGGTGGTGACAATGGAAATGCTGCAGGACAACCCACAGTGAGGAGACGGAGAAGAATGTACAGGCCCAGGGTAACCTACCAGGGGCTACATGAGCTGGAGATAGTGGAGCACTATAGAGTGGACAGAGACCTCCTGCAGCAAATTGTTGAGCTGTGCAGGCCACGTCTCACACACAGTACCAACAGAGGAGAACCCATCCCAGTAGAAACCAAGGTATGTGTTGGCCTAAGAACACTAGCAACAGGTACCTTCCAGAGACCAACTGGTTATATGACGGGGATATCACAGGCATCAGCATCCAGGGTACTACACCAGTTTCTGGATGCCATGTCAGCACATGTCGGTGATCATGTATATTTCCCCAATTCTCGTGAGGTATTGGCCAGCAATATGCGTCTCTTCCAACAAATAGCGGAATACCCTGAGGTAGTGGGTGCAATAGACTGCACACTCATATGCATCAAAGCACCAGCCGGCGAGCGGGGTAGGGTCTACTTCAACTGCAAGGGCTTCCCCTCCATCAACTGCCAGGCCATGTGTGATGCCCAGGGCATAATACTGAATGTGTGTGCAGGCTGCCCTGGAAGCTACCATGATTTCCATATCTGGCATCTGACACAGCTGTACCAGACATTTGCCAATGGGGACATCCCACATAGTGACCTAGTGGGGGATGCTGGCTATGCACTGGAGCCGTGGCTGATGACACCCATCAGAAATGCACACACACCTGAACAGGAACGCAATAAGGAGACACACGCACAAACACATAATATAATAGAGCATGTGTTTGGGCTGCTCAAGTCACGGTTCCGGTGCCTGGACACATCTGGTGGAGCCTTGCAGTACTCACCAACTACATGTACCCAAATTGTCATGGTATGTGCTATGCTACATAATATGATCCTGCAAAAACAGCTGCAGCAGGACCAGCATAGGCCTGGGCCAAACAGCCCCCCATCATTGCCAAGGCCATCACAGGCAGAGCGTGACTCAGAGGAGGAACAACCTGAGCCTGCCCCAGTAGGCAGAAGGAGGCGTGCCCAGTATGCTTTGGCCTTGGCAAAGAGGCAACGCATAGCACATACACTGCCTCAATAGAAACTCTGGAAATGATACCTCTCTCCGACTCGCACATAAAGTAAAAGGGATACCTAAGTTGACACTACCTGCTTCCAAACATGTGCAGGGAGTGTAGTATGTGCATCTGACATAGGCAGCCCTGCAGCACCACCTAAGGCATGAATGCCATGTGTTAAGCAATATAAAGCAGTGCTAAACAGCAATTACCACCATGTAATATATGCAAACAAAATCGCACACACCAACTAGCACAACTGTGGTCAATGTTCAGTAATATTGGGCAACGTCCAGCAATATTGGTGAATACTGAGCAATGTTGGACAAGCCTGGTCTAAGTAGGGCATAGCTGAACAAAAGCCAACATGCTCATATTTGCTTAACAGGCCCTTAAGCAGTCTGGTCTGCTCAGTATGAAAATATAAAGCAGTGATGGGCCTCGAACCCAGGATACTGTGCACTATAGCCAAAGTACTGAACCACTAAACCATGACAGTATTGCAGTGGTCCACCTGTATGATGGAATGTTGATAAGTCTATGCAAAGTATTCCATGGAAACCCTGCAGGCACAGCATAATCCTTGTTGAGTTATGACATAAAGGTGAGTCCTGCAGTGAGAACAGAACCTGACTTCCAACACACACAGTATAAATGTTAATATTGGTCATGTTCGCACACATCAACAAATGTAGTGGACCTCAGATAGCAACATACTGAAGGGTCACACTGGGCATGCTCGCACACTTGAATAAATGAGACAAATGCCAGGCAACAAAACATGGAATGGCAGAAATGAGCATGCTCACACACTTAGGCCATGTCTGAGTACAGCAGTGGGCCACGCATATCTGGCAGTTGCATGTGTTAACCCAGGAACCTGTCACTATACAGCAATCCGCCCTGTGCACACAGTTATATGACAACAGACACATCTGTAATATAGTGGAACCCTGTCATAATCAAATATGTTCTGCAGATACCGAAGTTGTTCATGGAAACTGGTAATGCAAAGATGATAAAGACCTACAAACAGTATCAGCAATAGACATTGTGCATCTTGAACATTAGCATAGGTTCAGAGGTCGATACTAGGCTATCTGCCCTAGGGCATGTACAAGCCTAGCCATCTGTGTGAGTCCTTAGATCTGCTTGGTGAGGACCTTCCGTGGCCAGTACAGTTGCTGCAGGTGTCAAGTAAGGTACACCCCAAATGTGGCATTGTAACCAAGCATGGATGTGATGAGTATAGGGGCACAATGACCTCACTCGATCTAGATGTGAAGCCATATGGGATAAGGTGGCCCACATAGAAGGTGTGTCCAACCACTTTGGCAATGTGAATGTTAAAGGCAACAGTACGAACAAGTCATATGCCCAAACCCCTAACAACTCCTACCATATGTAATGGAGTACTACCTTTGTGGTAATGTGTGCGCATGTTGTTATTCCCAAAGGGGAAGACTATGCAATTAATGGCATTTAGCTGTAGGCCATGGCTCAGGCACCAGTCATTCATCTCTGTGAGGCCCTGATTGAGTATGCATGTGGCAGCTGGAGAGTTGAGCATGGCACCCAGTTTGCAGTCAAGAACAAACATGTTCAGCCATATTCCCCCTTGTGGTAGCCTGTACGTAAGACAAATATATACTGAACAAGAGAGGTCCCAGGACCAAGCCGTGTGGGATGCCATGTGTAACTGGTGTATAGTCAGACATGGCACCTGCAATTCTGACCATGTGGGTGCTATCCCTGATCTAGGTATCAATCCATTGTGTGAGATATGTGTCCATATTGACGCTGGTGAGCCTATGCATAATGGGCCAGTGGGTTATTGTGTTGAAGGGTTTTGCAAGGTTCATGTAGGCTGTGTGGACAGCCGTCCATATGTTGATGGACCTGTTAGCCATTTAAAGAATACAAACAGGTTCAAGAGGCAAGATCTGCCCACAACAATGCAGAAATGTGTAGGACACAGTGTCTGTAGGTTCCCGATGTCTCTGTGTATGAGTCCTATGACAATATGCTCCATAGCTTTGCAGAACAGGCTACATAGGCTTATAGGGCAATATTGTCTGTGGTCCGTTGTGGCACCAACTCTGTGGAGTGGGACCACTGTCGCAGTACGCCATTCCTTGGGTACATATCCTGTGGTAACTCTGATATTGAACAGTGATGTAATGTGAGAGTTGCATCTGTCATGATGCTCGTGTATGATGCAGGCTGGGACACCATCTGGTCACATTGATAATGTGTTGTACGCAGTGGGGAGGGCAGCACTCACCTGTTACTGTGTGATGTCAGGGAGGTTATACTCTGTTGGGATGGATAGTTGCTGCTTAGGGGGGATGGGTGGGAGACATCTGCACTGAACCTGTTTGCCAGGATGTAGGCAATGCCGGTGGGCTCAGGGTAGGTTTAGTCAGTATGCAGTAACTCACAGAGTATCAGTGAGTGTCCACCCAGATTCCTGACATAACTGAAGAAGGCTGTGTGATAGTCCTACGTGTCTGTTGCAATTGTCTGGTAGAAGCGGCCCTTAGAAAAGTCCATGAGTGATTGTAGCTGTCTGCTAGTACAGATCACAGATGCCTTCCCAGTCTGGGATTGTACTCTATCATGTAGTAGCTTCCTCCTGATGTTGTACAGCTTATTAATTGCTGGGGTCTACCAGACATGTCCCCTGCCATTGTAGTAGTGGGTCCTGTTGTTATTTGGGATAGCACAATCCATGCAGTCCACTAGGTGTCCATAGAATGTGAATGCAAAGGATGCAGCAGTGTGAGCCGTATATGCCACTGTCTCAGGATCTCTGAAGGATACCACCTTGCTTCGGTGAAGTGAGATGTTGGCTCATGAGAAGTTCACCAAGATTACCCAGGATGGGTGTGTGGAGGGTATATGTATGTCCTGTGAGATACATGTATGTTCTGACCTTACCAATGAGGGGTATATTGCTAGTGTGGAACATAGAGTCCCTATGTTGGTGATGATCAGTTCCAATATGTATTCCCCCTTGTGGCTGTGCTGACTGGTTGTGCCATAACATATGAGTCCACAAATTGTAGCGACTGTTGGGTGAGGGTGTCGGGGCTTGAGTAGTATCCCCAGTCAATATTTGTGTATATGAAGTCACACAATATAATGGTGTTTGTGGAGACCTTTATATTATCCATAGTTCCCACGAAAGCTGAATGTGGTCCCTGAGTTTGGGAGTGTGTTCTGTAGCAGGCAACAAACTGAAAGGCAGTATTGCACAATGGTAGTTGTATATGTATGGTCTTTGATGCTTTGTGCAGTGCTACTAACCCGGAGGTGTGTGTATCTGTGATGTATATGGATACTCCCCCTAGTTGTGTTGTCTGTTCCAAGTCTTGTTGCCAGACAGCATGGTATGAAACATAACCTGGTAGTGCTGGTGTGCATAAGCGAGCCTGAACCAGGTGTCTGTCAGTGCACAGATATTGCTATCCTCCATACTGAGGAGAGTCCTGACTGGCCACAATATGAGGTTAACACAACTGTTGTTAAGCAGTATTACCCTTAGTTTCACTTAACCTGTAATGTCTATGGAGGTGGGTTTGTCTTCTGAGCCCTGCTTAGAAAAGGCACTATGGTGGTAGCAAGAGCCTTAGCCAGCATTCCAAAGTCCAAGGGTGACAGGTGCAAGCTGTCCATAATGAAGCTATGTGGCATGTTGAGCATGTCACAATACGCTGACAGACACTGTATCCCCTATGAATGAAACAAATTTGTTAGGCAACTGTTAAATGTGATATGTGTGTCCGTATACTGTGACATCATAATTGGTGGGTGTAAGATGCTAGACAAGGTCAGGGTCATACTGGCGTGGGCTACATGATCAGAGTGTTCCTCCATGTATCATGTTATGTGGTCCAGGGAGTAACGTCTGAGGTTATACACACCAGCATGGACAACGATGGTGCCAGTCTTGTACTTGCTTTGGAGTGACCTGACTGCCTGTGGTATGTGGCAGATCCTGGCACCCAACAGACAGCCCAAAGTGACTATTCCCTTGTTAGTGCTGGTGAGGGGTACATCAGTGTGTCTGACAATAAGTGTCACGTATTACAAGTGTATTAGGTGTGTTGTTTAGCCCGAAGGGCAGTGACTGTGTGGCACACTGACATTGTGAACATTGTGATATATGAGTATTGTAGTGGGGTAGCAGGTGTGTGTGCATCTGCTTTGGAGGTCTCTGCTGCTTAGGTAGAGTACATTTACAGCATCCGAGTATGTCTATGTGTGCTAATGTGGTTTGAATGCTGTTGCTAGAGGATATGTGAGACTGATATGTGGTGTGTGTGGTTACCTTCACCACCTGATAGACTGTGCCAGTCATGGGTCGAGAGAGTTCAGTTCCCTGTATGTCTATATAGGTGCATCTCACACATATATCTGAGTTTGTCGGGAGGAGGAGAGGGTTGTCTGTGTACATGAGGCAGATGTGACATTGTGTCAATATCACCATATCCACCAGCTGGACTGAAGAGTACACACAAAACCGACCCCTGGACATGCCAGGATATTATCATGACATACTCTGTAGCCTGATCACAAAGGATCAGTAGGGTGTTAAGCGTGTAAAAGAGTATAACAGGGATTAGTGCTCATGTTCGTTAGTGTTTTGTAAAGAGTAGCTGAGAAGGAGTCCAGACTGAATCATGACACCTCCTACAGCTATGTCATAAATATCAATGTACACCCATATATGTCCTGAGTCAGGGCCAACTGTACCTGAGTGACAATGCTGACATTATAACAGACAGGCCCATATGTACATACCCATCCCCCACTGACAATAGTCCACATCAACATACCAGGAGATATCACATGTAGAATGGATGAGCAGCTACCCCCACTGCCAAAAGCATGGCAGCAGGTGGAATACATTGATTCCCAATATGTGTCATGAACAAACTACAGAACAAACAGATCATGCACTTGAACAGTCAGCTGAGCCGCACCCCCTACACAGGATGTGTAACTGTTGAATGTGTCACAGCTACATATGGCACTCCCCACAAGTGTTGGTGCACAACACACCATGGGAAGTCAAGTCCAGTATGCCTATGAGGTCTGATCTCCAAGGTCATCGAGTCCATCATGGTTGCAGTCATAAACAGAGCTATTGGAAGCTGACATACACACAACCCTACCAAATGTGGTATGCTCATGTGTGGATCATGGTTCTCAAACATGCTAGACTGTTTGCAAGGCAGCCACCCAGAACATACATCAATGAACACATCTACACATGTGTCACATAGACTTTGAATAGCCATTTATCAACATCCCAGACACATGTAGTATCCACAAAACCAACAAGCTGTGCATAAATATGTGTTGACATATGATGGAATGTCAATGTGTCCACAGATAGATCACACAAGGTAAGGATTCTGAGGTCTTGTTCAAGCTGTTGACACCTGCTGACCCACATGGACCATTCCTGGAATGGCATAAAACAAAGTTCATAGGTTCATAGGTTCATAGGTTCATACTAGGCTATCTGCCTGAGGGCATTTACAAGCCTAGCCCAATAGTTTTGTGGCTTACGCCACCCCTTTAGTATGGGGAACTATACCCATTATTTTGCTGTGCCTCTGTTGAGCAGTGACACTGAGGTAATCCCTGGGGTATATCTGTGATCTCCCATCCATTGGTCAAGATTTCTCTTGAACAAGGCCAGCGAGGTGCTCTGCCTCACATATACCGGGATTTTATTCCACAGCATAGGGAGTCTTTGGGTGATGAATCTATCCCTCCAGCACGTCCTATTAATAGCCGTGTACACACGTCACCAAGTCCAGTCTGATGATGTCACCATCCTATAAATACAGCAGGAGAAGGGAAACCAGCCAGTAAAGCAAATAGCGTGCCATGTTAATGCATCTCTCACTAGTATCATAACATAGTTAGGTAGGGGTTTGAATCCTGCAAACAGTGTGTGTGTGTGTGTGTGTGTGGGGGGGGGGGTGTATGTGTGCAATTGTCTTTGAAAGGAGTGTCCTTTTTGGAGACTGTGAAAACACACTAAAAGAGGTACTTTCCTCTTTGGAAAGTCTGATGATGTCACCATCCTACAAATACAGCAGGAGAAGGGAAACCAGCCAATAAAGCAAATAGTGTGCCGTGTTAATGTGTCTCTCACTAGTATCATAACATAGTTAGATAGGGATTTGAATCCTGCAAACTGTGTGTGTGTTTGGGGGGGGTGTATGTGTGCAATTGTCTTTGAAAGGAATGCCCTTTTTGGAGACTGTGAAAACACACTAAAAGAGGTATATTCCTCTTTGGAAAGTCTGATGATGTCACCATCCTACAAATACAGCAGGAGAAGAAAAACCAGCCAGTAAAGCAAATAACGCACCATGTTAATGCGTCTCTCTCTCTCTAGTATCATAACATAATTAGGTAGGGGTTTGAATCCTGCAAATGCTGACTGTGTGTATGTCACTGTTGGTCAATGCAGTGTAGGATTTGCTTTTACCATGGTATGACATAGTATGATGACAACAGTAAGTGCATTACACACATCAGGTATCTGTGTAGAAAATATATATGTGTACATGTCCCCTCAATCAGTACATAGGTGTGAAGCCTGCATACTACATGAATACATCTGTTTCCATTGACAGGTTGTGCCGCTGCTTCTCAGATCATAGGTCACATATGTATGTATGTGAAACGGCCATCCACTTTTGTGTCCTGTGGCCAAGGTCATCTGTGGCACACACACCAATGACAGTTACTTAAGAGTAGTGTGAGTGAGGGTATATGCCTGGGGTATATGTCAGACATGGTCATACACAACAATGTCTGCCAAGAATGGACAGTCTTTATAGGTGTACGACTACCTTGTGGATATGCATTCAGACCTCTAATGTCTTATGTGATACACCTTGGGACTCCACAATACCTATGGATATGTGGATACCAAGGGACACATGACATAACATGGGTCTGTATGTACACAATGGTACCCAACATACATGTTGAGGGCTACCACCTGTGTGGTACTGACAGGATAGTATGTATAGTACATAAGGATGACTATGCCATAGTTGGCTTACTGCTATACAGCATGTATCAGACAACAGGTATCTGTCTGTATGATACCCTTGTGTAGGATATGTGTGCCATCCAGGGAATGCATTGTAGGCCAATCCATGCATACCCATATTTGGATGGACACATCCCTAGTGTGTCTGCATGTACCTAAGGGGGCTATATGACACACAGGTGTGGTCACAGTAATGGGTGGCAGTCATTACCACTGGTTAGTGTTATAGTGTAGCACCGGAAGGATCCAATTGATACTGGGTCCCCTACTACTGTGTGTCATTTGTCAGGACATCATCCAATGATTGCTTATAGTCATGCTGTTGAGGTAGTGTATACTACCAGACCACAAATCATTGACAGATATTAACGTTATCACCCACAGCATAGTCTCAACCCATGTCATACACACGCCTACCCATGTTAGTACATAACTGTAGTAGAATGCATACTGGCCATTGAAAGATGCTATGAGATGTTAACAATGTGTACAACAGGGTATGCCACATGTCCCATGTGTCCACTATGCACATACATCCAGACAGTGCGCACCCACCCTGTTCATAGATGTACACTTGCTAATCTGTACTGCACACATCACACACATACTGTCCACTCACTAACACATGCTGGCAACACATCACACATCAGCCAAGTGGCACATGAGTGGATAATACATACTCAGACCTAACAGTGGTGTAAACAATGCTACATTGACAATCAGAGCTTTGATGCATAATGTCTGCTCAGATATACCTACAAGGATGTAGTTACACTTCCTTGTTGACAACTTGCTATTATTGCTACACTGCTATAGTGTCACCCTGTGCATCAGCACCATGTTAGCCTGTCCCTCCATCAATAATGCAGATGACAGGAGGCGGCACAGGTATCATCATATACACAGGGCGTTTTGTTGTTTGCCAGAGCCTGATATTGACCCATCCAATTGACATGTGTGTGTGTGTGTGTGTGTTTGTGTGTGTGTGTGTGTGTGTGTGTGTGTGTGTGTGTGTGTGTGTGTGTGTGTGTGTGCGTGTGTGTGCGTGTGTGTGTGTGTGTGTGTGTGTGTGTGTGTGTGTGTGTGTGTGTGTGAGGGACAACAGTACAGCATTGGCCAATGTTGATGTAATGTGTGTGTGTATGTGTGAGCCCTAGTTGTTTGATTAATGTGTGTGTATCTGCATGCACACAGCTCCACCATGTGGCTGCCATATATGGTGGTTTGTGGGACAGCCACAGACTGTACCTGCTAGGCTGTACAGATCACTGTCTCTGGCCACGGACACAGTACCTGTGTCTGGCAGGGGTGCTACGGACAGTATCAGGTACCAATCCTGACTGGGTACTGTCATCAGAGGCAGAGGCATGATGACTGGACCCATGTCCCTGCTGGAACTGGCCAGAGCCACGTGCAAGTGGTCTACTGGGACGGTCAATGGACAGGCCAGCACCAGCATTGCTGGGGCTGGTACTGTCACTACGGGAGCGGCTGTAAACTGTAGGCCATTCACGACCACTGCCAGCTGTTGCTGTTGCTGGCATGCATCCGCGTCGATGTCGCAACCATCCCGCATGGTCCTGGCTGAAGGAAGACATGTTGTGGAGGGCATCTGTTGTCTTCCCCCCAATGTCTATCAATGACCTCGGTGTAAGTCCAGATGGCACCGGTAAGGTCATGGATGCTGTCATTGATAGCGGTGTAATGTGCCCTCTACGCCCTAAGTTCCTGCCTGGTGTACTGTTCCATACATGCCTGAGCCTGCATTACAGCCCGGAACATAGTGGTCATTGTAAGACCTGTGAGGGCACGCCTACCAGGGGCAATATGACCAGTGGTGCTCCCCCAAGAACCCCTGGACCTCTACCGTTCTGGGTTTATGGCTATGGCTGCTGTGAGGGAATGCAAGTGCCATGGGTACCACACTCTCCTGGTTAATGCCAACTGTATGCTGTCCCTCACCTATGGCCATTGGTGGTGAGGGATGTAATGGCAGTATGAGTGTGTGCATTGATGGGGTTGAACGCTGTGTAATGTCGATTGGCGGACCAATGACAGACCCTGTCAAATCTCCCTGTGCCAAAATATATGTGTCATCATCACCACTATCCGTGGCAGTGGCTTCAGGTCGCCTGCTGCTTTCACCAACCCCTAACTCAGCACCTGTGAGAGGAAGACAGGAAACACACTTTACGGTCTGCACATGCACACAGGCACACAGGCACACATGCACACATGAACACATGAACACATGCACACATGAACACATACACACATGCACACATGCACACATGAATACATGCACACATGCATACATGCACATATGCACACAGGAACACAGGAACACATGCACACTCCTCACTACAGCAGATACACACACACAACAGCAATCCAAAACATACTCAATCGTGGTTGAAGGTGGGTGACCATATCACAAGGCAAACAGTCATGTCACACATGTCAGCATGTAGAATGAGTGTTGATCAAGTCCATGCAGTGTGAGTGTAGACAGCCAAAGTTAATGACAGTGTACATGGTTGTGGTACATGTGTGTACATGTTCAGTGATTGCCTACACCCTGGAACACAATGTGTACAAGGACACGACATTTCTGTGCAAGTATTATAATTTCTGCAATGTCCTATGCACCATCACTCACAGGTATACATACCATGGCTGCATGTGTTATCTGTGTGTCACATGGATTTCTATGTCTGATTGCAGTGTCTGTGTCTGTAGCAGGTAATTGTGGACACAGGTATAGCACATGCATGCTATGTATACACACAGGATGAGTGGTGCATGTGTACGTGATGGAATACAAATCCTGGACATGGCCATTGTAACTGTATGGGGTGTAGTACCATTAGCCATCATCATCATGCATCATGTGGTCACTCAAGGCCATTAAAGTGTGCTAGACCACTGCCTAGCATGCTGTACCTGAACCGCAGTGCCGTGGCTAAGTTCACAATTACACAGCCACGTTGCACAAGGGTGTGTGAGGTGCCCAATAGGGAGCATTGCCTAACATGACTGTGTTATTTGTTGAAGAGTGTTGCACAGCCCCATGCTAGGCCCCTACCCCTCAGGTATAATATGTGTGGTGTGTGGATGACATGTGGGATACTGAAGTGTGACCTGGCAGCGGGTGTCCAGTTACAACATGTGTAGCATGTTGAGGTGTACTGCGTACGACAAACATGTTATGTTTTGTACATGTGTGTCAACTATGCCTATCCAATGTGCAGTACAGTGTTGCCACATTTGTGTTTGATGCTCTGTGCATTGCATGTCATTGAGGCAGCTACTGACTTTACTGAGATGTTTAACGTCTCACAGCAAACATGCACAGCATGCATTATGCGTAGGTGTGCTATGTGTACATGGCCTACACCTCACCTATGACATGCACATTTCAATACCAATTTTAAAGTGTTAACACACTCACCAGCATGTGTCATCTGCCCTGCTGTCACACCAGAGGGACCTACAAGAATATGAGACAGTTTGTCAGTGGCCACAACTGTGGCATTGCTACTGTGAGTGTTCTAAACTACAGTAGAACAGCAGGTATAGGTGTACAGATACTATTCACAATATCAGTATTGCACACAATAGGCAGCACAACTGCTAAACACAGTACACATCTCACATATGCATAATCTAACAATACAGGTAACAGTAGTCTACAGCCAGGGCATGTTACCTGCACGCTCCATGTCACCATGCTGGGTGGCTTTGGCCTCCATGATGACACATGTGTGATGTTGTTGCTGCTGTAGGCCAGGAGCCACCACACTTAGGAGCAGTTCCTCCACTCTGGTGAGGGGGGGATGTATGGCCACCCACCACCTGTGGCAAGCTATTGTCTATGGATATCAGATGCACGCTGCCGGACATGTCTAATTAAATCACTGCAGTGATGGCATACCTGCTCATATGTCTGGTTATGCATGCCTATGTAATTTACCGGATGAACAAGATCTTGCCACAGTGCAGTACGCTCCTGCTGGTGCTGGCTGGCCCTGGAAAACAGCAGGGTATAGTGCTAAACTAGGCTGTGGTGGGATTTCCTGTTCCTCTGCGGCTGTGTAGAAGAGATTCCTTTGATGAACCATAAGCCTGGAAAACAAGTAAACGATATGTGTGAGCAAGTCATGTGGCACACTTAATATTATACAGTACAGATATCATTTAACTGCCATATATAGCATCTGTTCGTCTGTCAGAGGATACACACATTCAATACCACACCAACAACTGGCTGACAGCGCCTGCTGCACTCCATGTAACAAACCAGTATACACCAGTACTCGGCACAGTGTTTGGGATACAATGCACAGCCTTGCCACGTGGGTACATATCAAACTAATGCATGAAGAAATATGCCATCCATTGCAATGAATGTAAAGTACAGTTACAGTATAACCAGTAACCCACCCTAATTGTTGATGCCATACCCCTACCTAACATATGTGCACAGTTGTTAATATAGCTGGCATACTGCTGTAACAGAGTATACATGTTGCTAGGTACACACGCAAACACTGCAACACACATGTGATTGCAGACATGATACAGGCATCATTACACACACATCAGATATTCATACAACACACAAATGTATGCTGACACAGATGAGCATTTCCTGTGTACCTTACAGTACTGTGTGCCCCTACTTACGGATACCTATGCCTGAGGTATGTCATCTGTGCAGACTACAGGAAACACACAAGACAGTGTTACCAGGGAATGTGAACATACACCATACTGTGCTGTTTAGGCCTACAGCTTCAGGTAGTACAACAGTGCAAATGTCAGCTGGATTCACCAGCAGTACCACTTACTGAGCATACATGTATTGCTTCAGCTTATGATGGGACACCACAGTCGTACACAAGGAACTATGTCACAGCATATGCCATCCTACTATGTCTGCATCCCAATAACTGACACATCTTTCTCTGGCGTCACACCTAGGACACAAACAACCATGACAGAAACAACCTCACACTAAGCTATCACACCATTACAGACCTTGCACACATTCACTGTCACACTCATTCCACCTCACATAGCAGGTATTGCACTGAGTACATGTGTGTGCATTCTGTCATAGGTAGGTAATATGCCATTGACCCTAGGGCCTACAGCAGCCTAGCCATATGCTACCCTTGCCTTTGACACACATGTAATTTGATTTCACTTGCTCCTGTCAACTGGATACACACAGGTGATTCCCAGGGCGTGTTACCTATCCCACAGACAATCATAAGGGGTATGTATGATATCTGCTACTGAGGAGCCTTGTTTGTTAATGCTGTGTGGTTTCCTCCAGAGTATGGCATATTTGCCAATAGGAGCCTATCCCTCCAGCATGTGCTGTTTAGTGAGGTGGCGGGGATTAGGGACCTAGGCCGTGCAGCCCGGTGGGATTGTGAGGTGTTGACATGGAGGTTGTCTGACTGCTATGGGTGTGACATACCTCTGTATGTTCGGCAGAGGTAACCTCTGGGTGGCCGGTATGCAATGCACTGTAGCTCTGGTTATGTGAGTCAGTCTGCATAGGGTATGTGTTTGAGGGCAGTATTACTCTTTGTGAGGTATGTCTGTGGCCTTTCCACTTGCTGTAGTTGTCATGTGAGGTACATACCACATGGGGAATTGTGATAAGTACAGGGGGAACACTGACCAATATTTCCATACATGACACATCGTTTGTGATGACATGTACCACGCAGACAGATTACAAGACTAGTGTGGCACTATGAATATCAAAGGGGAGGCTACTGTCCACCTGTGTCCCATGTTCCCTTCTGACACCTTCAGTGTTAGGCAGGCAACCACCTATCTGGAAGTTAGTGGGTAAAGTGTTTTGGTATGGGGTATGGCACTGCAGTATCAACACTGGTGTTCAGTCCATGCCTTGATCACCAGGCACCTGTTGTAATACGTCTGACCCCTTGTCTCCCTCTCTCACTATATATATATATATATATATATATATATATATATATATATATATATATATATATATATATATATATATATATATACATATATATATATATATATATATATATATATATATATATATATATATATATATATATATATATATATATATATATATATATATATATACATATATATGCTTCATCAGACATGATAAAATGCAACAGGTTCAGTATATTTAAACACCCAGCTTAATAATCAATTAAACAATTAATACATAGGAACGTTAAAATTTTTAAAGTGTCTCCAACTGCCTCTGTTTGTTTTTTTTTTTTTGTTTGTTTGGTTGGTGTCTCCAGCTGCCTCTGTTTGTTTTTATTTTTGTTTGGTTGGTGTCTCCAACTGTCTCTGTTTGTTTGTTTTTTTTTGGGGTTGGTGTCTCCAACTGCCTCTGTTTGTTTGTTTGTCTGTCTGTCTGTCTGTCTGTCTCTCTCACTCTCTCTCTCAGTTGCTGCAATGATATTATTGCATGTGTGGACAGCAAGTACAGGCTGCTTTTGTAGGTAGCTGCACATGTGCATGTGATGGCCTCTGCACCAATTGGTGCCCACCATTTAGTAATTGCATGCAGCCTGCTGTGTGGTAATTGCAGTTCTCACTGTGATTTCAGGACACTGCTATAAAATGATAAGTTAGGTAGGCGTAGGCCTTTCAGTTTTGCAAGGTGGGGACCATGCTTGTTTGCTGTGGACACTGTTGTGTCAGTCAGAAGGTTGGTATATGTCTCACATCTGAAGCTGGGTTGTAGCCACTGAAATGCATGTTGTACTGAAACCTGAATGTTGCTTCTTCCAGTGCACTCTTCTCAATGTGTAAGTTTACTCACACCTCCTAATGCTAACACCGGATACATGGGAGTAAGTACTTTCTTTTGGAATTAGGGAATTAACTGGCATACAACAGTAATTATTGCAATGTATTCCTATGGCTTTCCTATTTTCCCTTTACATTCACTCCTTGTAATGCATGTTATATTTCTTTATTGCAATGTATTCCTATGGCTTTCCTATTTTCCCTTTACATTCACTCCTTGTAATGCATGTTATATTTCTTTATTGCAATGTATTCCTATGGCTTTCCTATTTTCCCTTTACATTCACTCCTTGTAATGCATGTTATATTTCTTTCAGCACCAAGTTATTGTATATCTGCTGTGGCTTAGTGGTACATCATGCAGACTGGTGAGTCCAAGGCGTGGGGCTTGAGACTGACAAGGGTATTTTATTTTGCTGCTGAGCAATATAAGGGCCTTGTCATACAGAGTGACTAAGGCACTTTTAAGCAGTTGTAAGCAGGTTTGCGTGGGTTTGCGAGATGCTTAGCGATGCTAAGCTATGCTTAGCTTAGCTTATTGTATTGTAGCAATACTAAGCTAAGCTTAGCTTAGCTCATTGTATGTTAGCAATACTAAGCTAGGTTTGGCGTAGCTTATCATATCTTAGCAATGGTAAGCTAAGCGCACACTTGCGCACACTGGTGCAAACCGCTTACTACTGTTTACAAGTGCTCACTCCCGCTAACCCCCGTGCTCATGTCTTTGACAGAAAAGTAAATGGAGAGATAGGAATGTGGTGATAAAGGGTGCACAAAAAGGGGAAGACAGTAGGGAAACCAGCGTGGGATGCACACGAAGGGTGTGGGGAAGGTCCATAGCTGCCCATTTCTTTACCAGCAACAGCTGTGCATATGCAATACATTAGGTGGGATATTTGAAACCTTCCACCCCTGAGAGAGGGGTGAGGACAACTAAGTATGTTGTACTACCAATTATGAATATCAGGCACATGCACTGTTTGTGAACTGCTATACTGTCATTAGTACATTACTCACTTCTGAACAGTTTGTGGTTTGTGTTGACATTAGCACAGTCTGCTCAGGACAACTGGACATATTTCTGTACTGTGTATGCCTACCTACACCCTTGGTTGTGCCTGACTACAGGGGTATATAGTACCTTTGGGTAGGGGTGCAGAACTGCAGAGTGCATTATTCATTATTCTGTGATGTTTATCTTACTGAACATGCAGAGTTGCTGTGTACCTGTAAGTCTATGAAGGCTTGTAGTCTGTCTGAGTAGCTCCCACCTGTGGACATATCCAGATGGTAGACAGAGGTCAGCCTAGTATTCTTTGACTGTGCACCATAGCTGTCTTTTCAGCACCTGAACAATGGCATTTTTACAGGTGGTCGCTAGCAGTACATGGCTACATCCTTTGATATTTCTGAGTTGTACTTCTACATAAGGGCATGCTTGTGGGATTCATTCTACAGCTATTTGCAGAGTGTGTAACAGCAGACAAGCTGATATGCCTGTGTGTTTCTGACTCTTCCAGGCCTCAGATACTCTCACGTATATATTTCCACAGCCGCAGGGAAAGGTATATATAACTGGGTTACACCTGTCATATAGTTCAGACATTTTGCAGTTCAGACTTTGGGGGATTCAGAGCATATGTATTACTACACATTTTCTGACATGCAAGCGGTGTCTACTCTCACTTATTGACATTTTTCATTAAGTGAGATTCAACACTTTTCTGCCTACTGTTAGTACATTTCACAGGGAGTCAGAGGGGCACAGCTAACATTTGTTTACAAATCAGGGTCATCACTGTAGAGCAGTCACTGTTGGGCGGTCTGGCCTGTGACCTATGCAAATATGCCACTGTTTATCCCGCTCTAATACTGTGTGGGGTTTGTAAGCTGCTACTGTAATCTTATTCCCTACTAGCATGGCTGATTCTCTTTTCACAGTCATGTCATGCAATTCAACAACACCTGCTGGTTAAGGTCCACAGAACAAGATTTGTGTTATGCCATTCCTATTTTCCCTTTACATTCACTCATGGTAATGCATGATATATTGCTTTCAGCACTGTGTTGTTGTTTATCTGCTGTGGTGTAGTGGTACTTCATGCAGACTGGTGCGTCCAAGGTCCCGGGTTTGAGACTAACAAGGGTATTTTATTTTGCTGCTGAGCAGCACAAGGGTCTTGTCATACAGAGTGACTAAGGCACTTTTAAGCAGTTGTAAGTGGTTTTGCATGGGTTTGCATGATGCTTAGCAATCCTTAGCTAAGCACACACAAGCTCACACCCGCGCACCCCCGCTAAATACTGCTTAAAAGTGCTTACTCTTGCTAACCCCCATGCTAATTTCTTTTAAAGAAAAGAAAATGGGGAGATAGGAAAGTGGTGAAAAAGGGGGCACAAAGAGGGAAAGACAGTAGGGAAACCAGCTCTGGATGTGCAGGACGGGTGCAGGGAAGGTCCATAGCTACCCATTTCTTTACCGGCAACAGCTGTACATATGTATGAAATTTGGTGTATAATTTGAAATCTTCCACCCCTGAGAGAGGGGTGAGGACAACAAAATATATTGTACTGCCAATTAGAATTATCAGTTTACATGTCCAGTGGACATGTGTGCGAATTGGGCAGCTATGTATGGGGCATAATTTTTTTGTGGGAACAGATTGCCCTTTTTTTAATTTTTTTTTTTCAGGTGAGAGTGGAATGTGAGGTAGAGGAAGTAGGTATATTTGGGGAGGTAAACAGACAAGACAAACAAGACACATACAGGGGTGGAGTTTGACACATGGGGTGGGTGAACACAATTGACGGGGAAGGATGTTTGGAAATCGCAAGCCCATGAGCCCACAGATGGTTACAGTGGAACTGAGATCCCCACCCATGGGCAGTCACCACTGCACCTTCACAGCCACGAGGGTGGCTGTGCTGGGGGCTGAGTAGGATGGGCAGGTTCACCCGAGAGACGTGCCACTCTCACCTCAAGCTGGCGTAGGGGATCAGTGACTGAACTCTGTATCTCCCTACGCACCACAGCCCGGACCCTTCGAAGGGTAACAGGTGGCCCTTCTCTTCCCATGCTTGCACGGGGGGGGGATGAGCCCCATCCCCTGCAGCACTTCCACCAGAAGGTGGCACAGGACCAATGGAGGAGGGGAGCCCGGGCTGGGCACCGGAGCTGCTGGTGCCAGGTGCACTCGCCAACTGAGGAGGGACAGGTGGATCCGTTGGGACCGGCCTTCCCATACGTTCTGTGATTAGGTGTGTTTAATTACAACATAAACAACAGCATTCCAGATTAGTTGTAACAGCATGCAGTAATATTCCCATTAACCCAACAAACCAAGGTTCCAACAGTTGAACAGCAAGCATAACACATGCATATATTGAACGACAGTGGCTATTCCAACAGCATCCAGGGATGTTTGGTAGCAACAGGCCACCATGAACGTGGTGTTTGAACAGGGCACATGCATCAACATCAATGCAAATATTTATAAAACAATAGGACATATGTCCCAACAAATATTTAAGGTTACACATACCCATTGAGGTGTGGAATTGCATGGTTTATGCACATACGGTAGGTTGTAGAAAAAACCTCTACAACTCTAACATCTTATAATGACCTTTTAGTCTACACTACATTCCCAGTGACTGCAGTTGTATATCCCCTACCTGTATTATTACACTTGCCACCATACATTAAGTTGTGTCATGGGTTTGGCTAGTTCAATATATGCCTGACTCATATCTGACATACTAACTGTCCAGGATGCAGGTGTTACTGCTACATATTTCTTGTTTGCATTTATATTTCTTTATCTACATATCTGGGATGTTTTCACATGACATTTTAACTTCAATTTGTACAGAACCCTGCATTTCTTAACACACACTCACATTTCTGGTGAATAATTACATGCTACATGTGTGCCAGGTTTACTTATTCATGCCAGTCAGTAACTGACTATTGTGGACTGTATATATGTTTCACAGCTACTAGCACTTCCATCACCCACTTTGTTGCCAGCACATTTTCAAACAGTACTGTTTGTATAATGCAAGGGTACAACAACATTTCAGACTCTGTGACACAGACACACTCTGGGTTTTAGACCTTTATTAATGACATTGCACACTTTTCCACAGGCTCACTCCTTTATTTGCTTTAACGGTGTTTATGGCAGACATGTTCAAGACATATTATACCTTTATTAATAGGTTAGAACAATCTTTTTTCAGGCTCACTCACCTATGTTATATGACAGTGCCTGAAGGGATATTATTCCAGACATATGTTACCTTTCTTAATGGGTTACTACACTCTTTTTCTGCCTCTCTGACGTTTTTATCTGACAGTACATGCAGAGAACGTATTTAGGTAATTCTATGGCTGTTTTATTGGACTACAACACTTTCTTTCATGCTCTCTCCCAGATTTTATATAACAATACATGCAGAATAATCACAACCTGCCTGGTGGCACAGCCTTAGCAGCCTATCAGCATAGGCTTGCTGATTCGCAGCACGGTCACCTGCAGCTGTAAAGTAAATGAAGGGGTATTGAGACATACCTATCCATTATACATACTCCATTATCAGATCTTACATACTGCATTCCATGGCTACATACTCAGTTGTGGGGCATTCTGCATCCCACGGGCCTCCTGTATTCACTGGTTCAGGCGGTCCTGCTTTCGTCTCTTCAGGTCTGCATGGTGGTGACGGACCTGCTCACCAGTCCGGCGAACGCCTGTGGTACTGGTGAGGTCACGAGCTAACCGGTTCCAAGCCTCTGCCTTGTACTCCGTCTCTTGGAACTGGCCCTGCAGGAGTCTTGTCTCGTGATGGTGGACAAGGAGCCAAACCATGTATTTGGACTCCTCGATGCCCCAACGTTGCACTCGGGAGCGTGAACCCTCTCCTGCACCTGCCATTCTGACTGTAAATGTGAGCTACAATCAGTTATGGCAAGTATTCCCGCCTCTGGGGCTTAAATATGCCGCATTTCCCGCACTTTTTTGTGATTGGCCATTTTGTAAAATTCTCGGCTGACTGCAGACCTGCTTAGTAATGGTTAAACTACAATTCGTAAGTTTATGAATGTTAATAGTGGCTGCTTCACTTATGTTGTCATGGCTTAGTGGTTCTGTATATTGATTATGATGCAAAGGGTCCTGGGTTTGAACCTTGTCATTCTTTTATTTTAAAACTGTCTAGACAGGCTAGGGGGTGTGGCTGCGTTTAAGCAACTTAGCTCTGCGTTGCTCACCGGTGCCCCATGGTGGCGTGGTTAGTGCGGCGCACACGTCCGCACAAACACATTGTGCTGGGTAAAGTGCTTTTAAACTTTGGCAACTCTATTGCGCTGGGTAAAGCACTATTACACCATGGGCAACTCTGTTTAGCTGGATAAAGCGCTATTAAACTATGGGCACCTATGTTTAGCTGGGTAAAGCACTATTAAACTATGGGCACCTCTGTTTAGCTGTGTAAAACGTTGTTTAACACCAGGCTATCTGGTTCCTTTAAAAATATATATTTTGTTCACTGATAAATTGGCCATGTCACTGCTTTTAATAAAATTGTAATCATATATGTCTGGTATTATTTCAAATACTGATTTGAAACATAAATAAGAAGAGGAGTAGTGGGATTCGAACCATGAATGCCTTTTCTTTGCGCATACGGTCTACCATTATGCTATTGCAATTTGGTGCAATTTGCATAAACATTCTTTCTTATGCTCTTCCATGTCAGAATTGCTAACTTCAGCTAAGTAATGGGCACACCCATGCACACACGCGCAAATACGGGCAGCTATATCCTGGATTTAAAAAAATATATATAATTATTTACTTTATCTAAGTGTGATGGGGGTTTACAGTGTCAGGGAGTGTGGTGTTGGGTGCAAGTACATTTGAGCGTACTTGCTCTTGTGTGTTGACATTTTGCTTTTTATACCCTTGCAGGGGCATGCACATTTAGACTGCTTAGCAGTCGGACGCGCCCCCTGCTTTCCTACTCAGTCCGTGTAAGAGTTACGGTTGAGTCAGTGTGCTATTCATGGCATGCTGACGTCAAACCGTTCAACTGCAGCCTCCGAGTAAGACTCATTAAGTCTTACACGGAGGATTGGTGAATCCGAGGGCTTGTCTTTATTGTTTGACCACCTCTGTGTAGTTATTCTGTAGCATTTATTAGTTCTCTTTAGTAGTTGCTCTTTCAAGATCAGTGTGTCACATCTATTTCTCTCTCACCTTCTAAATTGCATCTGGTATTTCCCTCCTCCATATTCCTTGAGAAAAATCATCCTTGAATGTGAGCCAGACACAGCAAATCTCAGATATTTTTTGACGTTGGGAACAATTGAAATGTGATGAGCATCTTTCAGATCAAAGTCACTATGAAACAGTGGTCCAGGGGAAGGGTAGGACCCTCTGTAGGGTGATCCTTTTAAATGTGGGTACCTTAGAACGGTATTTAAATAGGATAGATCTGACACTGGTCTTCATAATAGCTCCTTTCTGGATACCAAAAAGATTCTGGAGTAAAACTGTTTTCCTTTCCCCTTTTGTGGTGCAAGAATTGATTCTATAACTGCAATATGTGAAGCAGTACTGGAGAGAGCAGATGTGTCTGGGTTGCTGGGTGTGGGGATTCCCTTGAATGAAAGAGGATTTTCTATCCACTCCCAAGGGTATCCTCTCTGAATTATTCTCAGCGTTTATTTGTCTGAGACTATTTGTGACCAGGCTGCTGGGCTGAGCGAAAGCCTGTGGGAAGGAGAAAGGAGAGAAGTGATAGAAGTGGATGATTGAGTCCTGGCATAGTTCAGAAAGTGTTTGATCCCTTTTGAGATAGGAACCCCTTTAATTTGGTTTGGAAGCATCATCTTCCTGCCATTTCATCTTGGTACCCTGACTCTTGTTAGGCTGGGAATTTCGTTTGTTCTGCCCTTTGAAGTTGGACACCCTGTTAGGGGATAATATGTGAATATGAAACATTCTAAGTACCCCAGTGCATCAATTTGCCTTCGTCGTCCTATTGTTTGAGAATCTGGATAGCAGTATAACCAAACAATTCAGAACTTAAAGGAACATTGACATTTTCAGTTTTTAAATCCTCAGAAAAATTCTGGTTATGTAACCAAGCATACCTTTTCAATGCAACAGAAGCAACTACATTTCTAGAAAGTGTGACTGCACCTTCCAAGACACTTCACAAATCATGTTTTGAAACCTGGGTCACAGTAGAAGCAATTTCATTTATATAACACTTCTTAAAGCAGGCACAGATGCAGCAAAGCCATCTAAACTGTAAGTATATTGCAAAATAAATCTCCACATAAAGCCTAGATAACTAAGAATTCTAAAGAATTCTAAATTACTACACTGAGCTTTTTTCCTGAGATTCTAACCCCTTGCAATTTTGTCCGGGATATAGGGTTAAAAGAACTCAAAAACCGCTTTTTAGAATTGGGAGAAACCACAGCTGTGTCAGCTGACAAAAGAACAAAGAGAGCTGCAAGATCAGAGTATACCTTGTATTTCCACATAGCTTTTTTATGAACTGGTTCACTAGCCAAAGGGGTTTTATATGCAGCTTTATAGACATCTTCTAAGGCAGGCAACAGAGTAGGAGCAGCCAAAACATTTGGAATCTCAGCCTCAATAAAATCATAAACTCTTCCAGTCCTATGCAACTCCAGTTTGCTTCCAGTCAAATACATATCTAGATCTAGCTAGCATCTGTGGAAAGAGAACACCTGCTTGGGTTTTTGATCCTGTTCACCTTCCAAATAATCAGATTGGATGAACTCAGTGCATTCACTGTTGTCTGCATCAGAGTTCCCATCAATATCTGCAGCCACTGACTGATCTCTAGAGAGGGTAGCCACATAGTCATTCTGAATTTCATAGTCTCCGAGATTAGCTCAGTGTTAAACAGTCTTAGCTAAATAAACTATGTCAGCCCCATATATGGTAATAATCTGATTGTCTGCAGTATGGTGAAGTTTCTGTTTCTTCTTACTGTGAGCTATACTAGTGGACAAAATATCTGGAGACAGAGTATTATGTCTGGCAAGGGGTCTCTTACCCAGGACCTCTCCTGCACCTGAAGGGCTTGGTTCGCACATACCTGAAGCAGGTGCACGAACAGCCCCAGAGGATGTGTCTGACTCCAGTACCACAAAAGACTGTGGGCTTACACCAGAGGATGAAGAGGAAAAAAGTAAGTGGTCTGTGGGCCAGCTTAAAGCAACAGATTCACTGATGGTAGTCTGAGGCATATTTTGGTTGAGTTTCTTTCTTTCTTTTTAGGTACATCTGGATTTGATTTGGGGGGAGCCTTATTAGGATCCATTAAGTCAGGGAAAAAAACACAATGAAAAATAATACATTAACACTATTAAAGGCTGAGTAAGGGCAGCAATAACAGAAAATATAAACTATTCTCCCAAACAAGAAATAAGCTAAATTGCATAAAATACAACAGAAACAGTTTAGAATGTGCTAAGCTAACCTCCACAATGTAGTAAACAACAGCACACACAGTCACAATACTGAGTAAAACGCACTTGTCCAAATAGTGTCAAAAATCAAATATATGTCCTTAAATCAAATATAAACCTTTAGAAACAGTATACATAAAGGGCCGGATTCACAAAGGCTTGCATGGAGTCTAAGAGTAGAGTAAGACTCCAGACAGCCAATATGTCTGCCGAATGATCCAGGAACATCCGGCAGGGGTGTGCATGAGAGCTCCTAAAACTACCCTTGCACGGACAGTGTTATGTTATGCAAATTACCTCATTTGCTGCTGAAAGCCATGCAAATGAGGCAAATTTGCGATCCAGGAAACACTAACCTGTCCAAGTACGAGTAGTGTTATTTGCAGAAATGTACTCCATTGGTAATGGAGCTGCGGTGGTGGTGCTGCAGTAGCGTTGTCGCCTCACAGTAAGACATTGTCCTGTTCGATTCTCAGCTAAAGCGTCTTCAGTGTGGAGACATGCGTGAATGGGCGTACCTTCGTTGAAGGTTGTGCGTCAGGCCTGGCAAGTTGGTACGTAAAAATCTACTGCCAATCATTAGCAGACTGGAGTTCCGTTGTGGCGACCCCTAACCAGGAAAAGCCGAAAGATACAACAACAGCTCCATTGGTAATGGAGTACCATTCTGCAAATAGCAAAATGGAGCTATAACAGCTCCAAATAAAGGATGCATCCAGTTGAGGAAGCATGCCAATGGCCAAATATAAGGCCATTGGCATTTTTATCTGTTGCAAAATAATAAAAAAATAACCCCCCCCGATCTCTGATGTTTAAGCGTAGCACAGCGCCGTGCAAACATGTGTCGCTCTAAAAACCAGCAAAAAAATAAAAGCCAAAAATAGGCATTTTATTAAAAATATTCATCTGCCATGCAAGTGAATGGCAGGCTGAAGACAACATGGCTACTGAGTAGTGGTTGCTAAGGGGAGAAGCTCAGTCTGAGAGATGTAACCAAGCATTACTAGGCAATCTTATGCAAATGAGGATAAGGATAGTGCATCCCAATTTTCCCTGCCATGTGAACCATGTCCCTAGAGTGTAAGAGTAGGATTAGGGGAGTAACAGAGTAGAAAATAGGTGACATCATGAGGGGGTATGTATCAAAGACTGTAAGCTTATTGGAGCAGTGTGGCATGTGTTTGCTGTAAGTTATTCAGGACTGGAAGAGGTGTGTCTACATTTGTCTTAACTGAAACCCAGAAACTGAAGGTGTACGCCGTGGATATCACTAAAGTTTCTTGCAAAGATGCTTACATTGTGTGCGCACGTGTGAGTGCCTGTAAACCTGTCTAAGCCTGTGCGCACGTGTGTGCACCCGTGTAAGCCTGTGTAAGGCTGTCTAAGCCTGTGTGCGTGCATGTGCACCTGCCTAAGCCTGTGTAAGCCTGTGTAAGCCTGTGTGCGTGCATGTGCACTCGTGTGTGCATGTTTGCGCTTGTTTGCGTGGCGCTAGCCCCTGTGGAAACAGAAAGGGAAAAGGAAGGAAAAGAAGTAATAGGAAGTTAACCAAGGAGAACTAGCAGAGCTTCCAGGTGAAATCAATCAGAATCAGCCAATTACACAAGCAGTACACTAGCCCAGCCCAGCCCAGCACTTAAAACTCTGCAAACAACATTCCCCCATGTTTTTTTCTCAGAAACACTGCAACACTGTAGTCTACAAAGAGAAGTGAAAACTTAAAAAGCTTAACTGAGACAAAAAAAATGTTAGGGGTTGCCATTGCTATTATAAAGCAACATGGGCAAGATGCTGAGGGTGGTGCCATTGTGAATGCTGCTGAGCAACCCACAGTGAGGAGAGGGAGAAGAGTGTACAGACCCAGGGTAACCTACCAGGGGCTACATGAGCTGGAGATAGTGGAGCGCTATAGAGTGGACAGAGACCTCCTGCAGCAAATTGTTGAGATGTGCAGGCCACACTTCACACACAGAACCAACAGAGGGGAACCCATCCCAGTGTAAACCAAGGTATGTGTTGGCCTAAGAATACTAGCAGCAGGTACCTTCCAGAGATCAACTGGTGATATGATGGGGATTTCACAGGCATCAGCATCCAGGGTACTGCACCAGTTCCTGAATGCCATGTCAGCACATGTCGCTGATCATGTATATTTCTCAATTCCCGTGAGGTATTGGCCAGCAATATGCATCTCTTCCAGCAAATAGAGGAATACCCTGAGGTAGTGAGTGCAATTGGCGGCAAGCACATACACATCAAAGCACCAGCCGGTGAGCGGGGTAGGGCCTACATCAACCGCAAGGGCTTCCACTCCATCAACTGCCAGGTCATGTGCAATGCCCAGGGCATAATACTGAATGTGTGTGCTGGCTGCCCTGGAAGCTACCATGATTCCCATATCTGGCATCTGATGCAGCTGTACCACACATTTGCCAATGGGGACATCCCTGACGGTCACCTAATGGGGGATGCTAGATACGCACTGGAGCCGTGGCTGATGACACCCATCAGAAATGCACACTCACCTGAACAAGAACTCCATAATGAGGCACACTCACAAACACAAAATGTAATCAAGCATGTGTTTGGGATGCTCAAGTCACGGTCCCAGTGCCTGGACACATCTGGTGGAGCCTTGCAGTACTCACCAACTACATGTACCCAAATTGTCATGGTATGCGCCATGCTACACAATATGATCCTGCAAAAACAGCTGCAGAAGGAACAGCATGGGACAGGGCCAAACAGCCCCCCACCATTGCCAAGTCCTGCACAGGCACTGCGTGACTTGGAGGAGGAACAACCTGAGCCTGCCCCAGTAGGCAGAAGAAGGCGTGCCCAGTATGCCTTGGCCTTGTCAAAGAGGCAGCACATAGCACATACACTGGCTCAATAGGAACCCTGGAAATGATACCTCTCTCTGACTCGCACATAAAATGAAAGGGATGCCTAACTTGACACTACCTGTTTCCAAACATGTATAGGGAGTGTAGTATGTGCATCCGACATAAGCAGCCCTGCAGTACCACCTGAGGCATGATTGTTATGTTTTAAGCAATATAAAGCAGTGCTAAGCAGCTTTTACCAATATTTAGTATATGTAAACAAAATTGCTCGTGCTAACTAGCCCAATGTCAGGCAATGTTGAGCAATGTTGTGCAAGGTCGGGCAAAGTTGAGCAAAGTCAGGTAAACATGCTCATATTAGCTTTACTGTCCCTTAAGCAGTCTGGTCTGCCCAGCATGAAAATAAAAGGCAGTGACAGGGCTCGAACCCAGAATACTGTGACTATAGTTACAGTACTGAACCACTAAGCCATGATAGCATTTCAGTAGCATAGACACAGCAGGACAATTGTAGACTAATGCAAACACAAAGAAATGCTGTAACATGCCCCTAAAGAGGCATATGAGTAACCTCCCCCACAGGACTATGCAGACAGAGAACATCAAGCCAGGCTGTGTGATGTGGGTTGTGTAGCCTATGAAGTTTCAATCTAATATACGTGACATTGGACACTAAGAAATGTAGTACAGTAGTATGCCTCAAGCCAGTATGATAGGCAACAGTACAGACTGAAATGGTGTACTGTACATAGCAGTGCAGGCATAGCAAATGTGTATAAGTGTCAGGTGAACCCCTCATCCTATGTACACACACAGTAACAATCAAGTGTACCCCCGGGTAGAAATGTATAAAGAATAGCTGTCCCCCCTGTATGTAGAAATGTTGATAAGTCTCTGCAAAGTGTCTCATGGAAGCCCTGCAGGCATAGCGTGATCCCTATAAACCTATGACACAAAGGTGAGGCCTGCTGTAAAAATATAACTTGATTTTCCATACACATATAGTATAAATGTCTATACTGGGCGTGCTCACACACTCCAACAAATGTAGTGGATTTCATTCAGCATCACACTGAAAGGTCATACTGGGCATGCTCACACACTTATGCTAAATACGGAGGTGATAATAAGGGATCTATGTGGATAGACATCTCTACTTCCAGAAACACATTCACAAAGTTGTCAGAAAATTATGCTATGTGTTCACACAAACTGCCAAGGTCTGTGCATGTAGGTGAAAGGAGGTTCCCACTACTCATCAGTCATCAGACCCATCAGAGAGTACCACAACGCACTTGCGATGAATCTGACTAGGCACATTCAGCAGCCAGAAAGACCACTGAAGTACCCTAACAAGAGGATTACTGGCCTCAAACAGTTGCCCCATGCAACAAGACTGAATGTATCCCAATCTGTACTCTGTTGCATACTGTCTACTCAGGAGATCTCTGCCCAACAGACAGGTACATGTCATGGCCACACTCAGATCTGTTCTGAGTTACAGCTCAATGGCACTAAATATACAGACCCAACTGATATTGCCAACATCCTGGCAGATAGGATCAGTGTTAACTTTACCCTCATCTCACCCATGAAAGAGCACATCTCTATAATTGAAGACTGCAAAGTTGCTGTCATCACAGCTGCACAGGTAAAAAAACACTCTCCAAAGCCAGTATCACAGCAGCCATGGGACCAGATAACTTCACAGGCTGTGTTCCACACAAACCACAGAACGAACAGGCACCACACTGACGTACCATGTGCAGTCATAGCCTCACCTCATGCTTTGTGCCTGCTGAATGGTGCACAGTGACGGTTATCCCACTACACAAGGGTGGAGACACAAGGGATCCCAGGAACTAGTGCCCAATTAGCCTGATGAGCCCGCTCTTCAAGGCCATGGAATGTATTATCATACAACATATAAAAAATTACATTGGTAATCCTCAAACCCTGGACCACAAACATGTTGGGTTTGTAAAATGCAGATCATGACTCCTAAACCTGATAGATGACATTGAAGCAGTCAACAGAACCATAGACAAGGGTAAGGTGGTTCACACAGCCTATGTTGATCCTGCCACGGCTTACAACACCACCCCACACTCTGGAAATATAGATAAACCCACTAAACTAGGTATAAATTACTATGTCACAAGATGGGTTGCCAACAGGCTTACTGACAGAACACACACTGTGAAAGTAGCAGACTCCAAGTATGACTTTGGACCAGTGATGAGTGCAGTACCACAAGGTCCAGTCCTATGTCTTGTCCTGTTTAGTATCTACTTCCCTGAAGTAAACTTTAAAATGGAAGGTCTGTGGCTACTGAAGTTTCCAGAGGACTGCAAACTAGGAGCCATAATTGTAAACACTAAAGATGTGGACATCCTACAAAAGGGCCTCACTGAGACAGATGGCTGTTGTCAAAGCCATGGGCTCTAGCTCAATACCAAAAGGTGCATTGTCATCCCCTTTGTAAAAAACTCTGTAGCCAAGAACTACAACATAGGCGGTAGTATACTTAACACTGAAAGTGTGACAAAAGACCTTGGGTCACATGTGGACAGTGGACACAACTGTGATAATCACATCCTCACAGTAGTCAGGAACCCCTGCTATGTGGCACACCTCATCACAAAATGTGTCTCATGCAGAATAGAAGAGGACATTGTTCCCCACTACTCATCACTCACTAGAACTATAATAGAGTACAACGCCACTTTTGCTATGTACCTCACAAGACAACTACAACTGGAAAGCCTGCAGCAATACCTCACAAAGAGCATTAGCGGCCTGAAATACATGCCATACACAGACCATCTCAAAATGCTCCATCTGTACTCCATTGCATATCGCCTACTCAGATGTGTTCACTGCCTAACATACAATGCTATGTCAAATGCAGAGCTGTTGGACATGCTCCACGTAAAACACTCACAATCCCTCTGACCTTCGGACCCAAAACCATGAGTGAAATACAAAAGGAAGGGGTGTACCCATTTACCTTATGGATACCCACACCTTCTGGTTAGTGGCACGGCATGAGGCCTTGGAGACCATGCAAGTGCAACTAACATTGTGCAAAGCTGCTCATCAGATTGTAGCCTGCTACAGATCACCTACCTTGTCTCAGGAACCTCACTCAGTATTCCTGAGAACAGTGGAAAATATAAAGGTCCTATCAAACACCATTATATGAGGTGATTACACCTACCCAAACATTGAGTGGGAGAATTACTTGTGTACAACGTCCTTTGTCCAATGTTTCCTAGAGTTTAAAAACTCTAACACCCTGGAACAGCTGGTCACCATGCCCACTAGAGGTGACACCATACTTGACATGATCATCACCAACATGGGGTACCAGTGTTCCACAACAGAGATAAAACCATCGCTGGTAATATCAGATCATAAAGTAATCACACTGGACATCCACATCCTGCCCCCCCACCCAGTCAATGAAACCACCGTGAAGACATTTTCAAAAGCAAACTGCACACTTCCCAAGACTAAAGTGGAAAGTTTCAAAGCCCACTTGCTATAGGATAATGGTATACAATCTGCCTAATCATTTGCAAGTGCATCCTATGACCATCTACAGGGATGCATGGATCGAGACATCACAAATAAAACCAAGATGCACTCCTCCAAAAATAAGAAAACAATCTGGTGGTCATTGCCCATAAATAAGCTAGACAACAGAAGGAGGAAACTAACATCTGATAGAACCAACTTTGCTAAAGGAAAGGCATCACTGATCATTATTAGGAAGAAACAATGATCGCTCATAAAATAATTCAAGGACAGTTTCTAAAGACAAATTGCCAATGAATGTAAGAATAACAGCCACAAAGCCTGCGGTAGCTATACCAGACATGTAGGTATCAACTTCCAAATATGCTGTCAGCTACTGACAAATGGCATGAAATACACTGAACCAACTTTCATTGCCCACATCCTGGGGGACAAGTTCAGTGTAAACTTCCCCCCATCACCCCCAAAAGGGCCTGTGTCCATCACAGAAGGATGCAGAGCCCCAGATTCATGGACATGCAGGTAAAGATAGCCCTCTCCAAAGCCAAAAACACAGCATCAGTGGGACTGGATGGTGTCCCAGCCTGCATCTTACACTAGGCCCAAAAGGAACTACACCCTCACCTACATTCACTGCCCAGACTCAATTATACCACAGGCTATGTACCCAAAGAATGGCATACACTAACAGTCATCCAGCTCCACAAAGGGGGTGCCACAACAGAACCTGGAAACCATTGCCCTATATGTCTACTCAGCCTGGTCTACAAAGCTATTGAGCAAATTGTTATGGAACCCATAAACAGAGACATTGGGGACCTCCAGACACTGGACTCTACACAACCTTGCCTTGTTAAAGGCAGATCCTGCCTCCTAAACATAGTTGACTTATTTCAAACAGTTATCAAGGACATAGATGGAGGTGAAAGTAGTCCACACAGCCCACCTGGACCTCACTAAGGGCTTTTTACACCATTCCCCACTCTGTCATCATGGACACGCTTACCAGCTTGAACAGTAACAGCTATGTCACAGGATGGGTGGCCAAGTGGCTCACAGATCAAACACACATGTTCAGAGTTGCGGGTGCCATGTCCGACTCTAAGCCAGTCACAAATGGCATCCCACAGGTCTTGGTCCTGGGACCCCACCTGTTCAGTAGACACTGCTCAGAGGTACAGGCAAGCATGGGAGGAGTATGGCTGAACAGGTTTGCAGATGACTGCTAACTGTGGTCCATAATCAACTCTACGGCTGACACACACATCCTTCAGAAGGGGCTTACAGAGACAGATACCTGGTGTCAAAACAATGCCCCAAGCAGAATGCCAAAGAATGCATAGTCATCCCCTTTGGCTAAAACAAAGTGCAAACAAATTACCACATAGGTGGTACTCCAGTATGTACGGAGAAAGTCATGAAGGCCCTGGGGACACAGTTAGATAGTAAACTCTCCTTTGATGATTACATGGCCAAAGTGTTTAGACATTTCTTCTATGTAGCCCACCCAATGTCACCTAATGTAACCCACTTTGTTTAGTCTGATGATGTCACCATCCTACAAATATACCAGTGGAAAGTAGAGCTCACAGTAATGTGTATAGAGTGTCATGTAAATGCTTACACCTGTAATATCATAAACTAGTTAGGCAGGGGTTTGATTCCTGCACTTGCCAGGTGTGTGTCTGTTTGTGTGATCTCCTTGGAGAGAAGCAACCCTTTTGGAGAGTAGTAAAACACCTTAAAATTGGTATACTAATCTTTGTCAAGTCTGATGATGTCACCATCCTACAAATATACCTGTGGAAAAGAGAGCTCACTGTAATGTGTTTAGCGCGTCATGTAAATGTGTACTCCTGTTGTATCATAAACCAGTTAGGCAGGGGTTTGCATCCTGCACTTGACAAGTGTGTGTGTGATCTCCTTGGAGAAGAGCAACCTTTTTGGAGAGTTCTCAAACACCTTAAAAGTGGTATACTAATCTTTGTCAATTCTGATGATGTCACCATCCTACAAATACACCTGTGGAAAAAAAGAGCTCACAGTAATGTGTATAGCGTGTTGTGTAAATGCGTACTCCTGTAGTATCATAAACCAGCTAGGTAGAGGTTTGACTCCTGCACTTGACAAGTGTTTGTGTGTGATCTCCTGGGAGAAAAGCAACCTTTTTGGAGACTACTCAAACACCTTAAAAGTGGTATACTAATCTTTGTCAGGTCTGATGATGTCACCAACCTACAAATATACCTGTGGAAAAGAGAGCTCACAGTAATGTGTATAGCATGTCGTGAAAATGTGTACTCCTGTAGTATCATAAACCAGTTAGACAGGGGTTTGAATCCTGCACTTGACAAGTTTGTGTGTGTGTTTGACCTCCTTGAAGAGGAGCATCCCTTTTGGAGAGTAGTAAAACACCTTAAAAGTGGTATACTAATCTTGATCAAGTCTGATGATGTCACCATCCTACAAATATACCTGTGGAAAAGAGAACTCACGGTAATGTGTATAGCATGTCATGTTAATGCATACTCCTCTAGTATTATGAAGTAGTTAGGTAGGGGTTTGAATCCTGCACTTAATGCGTGTGTGTGTGTAACACTGTTGGTCAATGTGTTGTGGGTTTTGCTTTTACTACTGCATGACATATCAGTATGACAACAGTATGTGCATTGCACATGTGAGGCAGCTGTGTGGCAAATACATATATGTACATGTGACCTCAATTATTGCATGTGTGGGAACCCTGTTTTCTCCAAGAACACATCTGTCATCTTTTCCAGAGTGTGCTGCTGGTTTCCAGACCTTAGGTCACATCTCTATGCTTGTGACAAGGCCAGCCACTGCAGTGATCCCTGGCCTAGGTCATCTGTGTCATATACACTCATTACAGTTTCTATTGAATTGTGTGAGTGAGGGTTTATGGCCGTGGTATATGTCAGACCTGTTCAAACGCAGCAAAGTCTGTCAATGATGGCTATTCATTATAGGTGTACAACAACCTTTGTGGATATGCATGCAGACCCCTTATTGCGTATGTGATCCACTGAGGGATTTAAAAATACCTTTGGAAATGTGATTATCAAAGGAGAGATGACGTACCACATGGTTGCATGTACACATCAGTACCTGTTCTTCATGTTGGTGGCTACTACCTATGTGGTACTGTGGGGATACTATGTTCCATAAAGGTGGATGACTATGCTTTGGTTGGCTTATAGCTTTACAGCATGGGTTTGACAACAGGGATCTGTCTGTGTGATACCCTTCTGGAGGATGTGTGTGTGTCATCTGGAGAATGCATTATAGGCCACAGTATGCATTACCAGATGTGGACGGACATATCCCTACTGTGATTGCTTGTACCTATGAGAGCTATATGCCAAACAGGAGTGGTCTCAGTAATAGGTGCAGGTGAATACCACTGGTTACTGGCATAGTATAGTACCTGAAGGATCCAAATGTCACTGTGTGTCCTACATCTGTGTGTCAGTTGTCAAGACATCATCTAACAATTGGTTATGGTCAGGCTGTTGAAGTTATGTATACTACCAGAATGCAAAACAATGACAGATAGTAACAGTATCACCCGCAGCACAGTGTCAAACCATGTCATACACACATGTAGTCAAGTTCCGAAATGTGGGTAGTACAATGCATACTGGACACCAATAGAAACTATGGAGTGTTACTGTGTAATACAGGGCATGTCACCTTGCCCATGTGTCCATTATGCACGTACATGCAGACAGTGCACCTCCACCATGTTCACAAATGTACACCTGCAAATCTGTGCCACACACATCCCACACATACTGTCCACTCTCTAACACATGCTGCCAATACTACACACATCAGCCAAGTGGCACTTGGGCAGACAATACACTATTGGAACTAACCCTGATGTAAACATTACTACATTGACAATCATAGCTTTAATGAATCATGCCTGCTCAGCTACACCTTCAAGCATATCATTGCACTCTACTGCTGACAACATGCTAACATTGCTATACTGCTATAAAGTCACCCTGTGCATCAGCACCATGGTAGCCTGTTCCTGCATCAATGTTACAGATGACAGGAGGTGGCACAGGTTTCATCATATGCACAGGATGTGTTGTTGGTTTGCCAGAGACCTACAGTGAGCCATACAATCGACATGTATGTGTGTGTGTGTGTGTGTGTGTGTGTGTGTGTGTGTGTGTGTGTGTGTGTGTGTGTGTGTGTGTGAGGGCCAAGAGTACTGCTATGGGCCAATGTTGATGTAATGTGTGCGGGTATGTGTTAGCCCTAGGTGTCTTGTTTATGTGTGAGTGTGTGTGTGTCTGCATGCACACAGTTCCACCATGTGGCTGCGATATACGGGTATTTGTGGGACAGCCACAGACTGTACCTGCCAGGCTTTACAGATCACCATCTCTGCCCATGGATACGGTACCTGTGCCTGGCAGGGGTGCTACTGACACTATCAGGTACTAAGCCAGACTGGGTGCTATCCGCAAAGGTAGATGGATGTACACTGGACCCAGGTCCCTGCTGGGACTGTCCAGAGCCACATGCACGTGGTCTTCTAGAACGGTCTATGGACAGCGCACCCCAACATTGCTGGGGCTACAGAAGTGTCTGTGACTTGAGGGACATCCGCGGCAACTGCTAGCTGCTGATGTTGCTGGCATATGTCCACGTCGATGACTCAACCGTCCCGCACTGTCCTGACACATGGACATGACATTGCAGAGGACATCTAATGTCTCACCCCAACGTCTATCAGTGACCTCAGTGTAATTATGGGTGGCACCTGCTAGGTCATGGATACTGTCAATTACGGTGGAGTTATGTGCCCTCTGTGCCCTTAGTCTCTGTCTGGTGTACCGTTCCATACATGCCTGTGTCTCCATGACAGCCTGTAACATGCGTGAGGTTGTAAGAACTGTGGCACGTCTGCCAGTGGCATGATGAGCAGCAGTGCTCTGATGAGAACCCCTGGACATCTGCCTATGTGGTACCCTTCCAGACATCTGGGTATGGCTGCTGTGTCGGGATGCATGTGCCATAGATACCACACTGTCCTGGCCAATGCCGGCTGTACGCTGTCCCTCAGCTAAGGGCATTGGTGATGGATGTATTGGCAGTATGACTGTGTGCATGGATTGGGTGGACACTTGTGTACTGTCGATTGGTGGCCCAATGACAGACCCTGGCAAACATACCTGTGCCTCAACACACCTATCATCATTATCACTGTTATGCTCAGTGACATCAGTTTCCCTGCTGCAGTGAACCAGCCCAAACTCAGCACCTGTGAGAGGAAGACAGGAAACACACTTTATGACCTGTACATGATGTCGGCACACATGCACACATGAACATACACACATGTACACATGTACACATGCACACATGCACACATGAACACATGCACACATGCACACGTTAACACTTGAACACATGAACACATGCACACATGAATCCATGAATACATGAACATATGCACACATGAACACATACACACATGCACATGTGAACACATGCACACATTCACACATGAACACATGCACACAAATATACTCCTCACTAAAACAGGCACACACACACACACACACACACACACACACACACACACACACACACACACACACACACACACACACCACCAGCAATCCAGAACATACTCAATAGCATGTGATGGTGGGTTACAGTATCACAAGCCAAACATTTATATCACACGTGTCAGCATGCAGGACCTGTGTTGCTCAACAGCATGCAGTGTGAGTGTAGACAGCCCTTGCTAATAACAGTATACATGTCTTTGATGCATGTGTGTTTTTGTTCAGTGATTGGCCTCACCCTGGAACACAATGTGTACATGGACACAACATTGCTGTGCAAGTATTAAAAGCTCTGCAATGTGCACCATCACTTACAGGTATACATACCATGGCTGGATATGTATCTGTGTGTCACATAGATATCCATTTCTGATTAGAGCGTCTGTGTCTTTAGCAGATAATTGTGGACACAGGTTTAGCACATGCATGCTATGTATACAAACAGGATGAGTGGTGCATGTATACCTGATAGAATACCATTGCTCAACATAGCCATTGTACAGTGGTTATGGTGAGTGTAGAACATATTGTGGACATGCCAGTGCCAGCCATGACATGGCATGCTACAACACAATTGCAACATTAAACATCACACATACACAATGTGTGTCATGTGACCTATACACTCAATAGCATTGCAAGACATATGTGTGTCACTTTGAACAAATGGTGATTGCTATGCATATTGTGTATAGGTGCATATGTTTGCACACACACAACATTGAGGTGCATAGAAATTAATGATATGTGTAGTACTGTGGCCACTGTAACTGGATGGGGTGTAGTACCATGAGCCATCATCATGCAGCATCATATGGTCACTCAAGGCTACTAATGTGTGCCAGACCGGCACATAGCATGCTGTACCTGAACTGCAGTACCATGGCTACATTCACCATTTCACAGCCAATTGTTACATGGGTTTGTAAGGTGCCCAATAGGGGACATTGCCTAACATGAATGTGTTATGTGTTGAAGAGTGTCACACAGCCACATGAGAGGCCTCTACCCCTCAGGTATATTATGTGTGCTGTGTGGATGACATTTGGGATACTGGAGTGTGACCTTACAGCAGGTGTCTGAATAAACCATGTGTAGCCTGTTAACGTGTACTACGTATGACACAGTTGTGTATGTTGTGTGCATGTGTATCGACTCTGCCTATCCAATGTCCACTACAGTGTTGCCACAATTGTGTGGGATGCTCTGTGTATTGCATGTGTTTCAGGCAGTTACTCACATTACTGAGATGTGCATAGTCTCACAGCAAACATGCACAGCATGCATTATGCGCAGGTGTGTGACGTGTACATGGCCTACACCTCACCTATGGCATGCACATGTAATTAGCAATATTAAATGTAAAACACACTCACCAGCATGGGTCTGCTGCCTTGCTGTCACACCAGAGGGACCTACAAGGATATGAGACAGTTTGTCAGTGGCAACAACTGTGGCATTACTACTGTGTGTTTGCAATTTTACAGTAGTACAATGGTTGACAGTCACAGGCTTGCAGATTATATTCCTAATTATTAGTATTGCACAACACTAGGCACAACATCTTCTAACTACACAGTACACATCTCACATAAGCATGATCTACCAATAGAGGTAACAGTAGTGTACAGCTATGCCATGTTACCTGCATGCTCCGTGTCAACTTGCTGGGTGGCTCCGGTCTCCATGATGATACATGTTAGTTGTTGTTGTTGTTGTTGTTGTTGACCAGGAGCCACCTGGCTCAGGAGCAGCTCCTCCACTCTGATGAGGGGGGAAGGATGGCTACCCCACCACCTGTGGCAAGCTGTTGTCTACGGATATCAGACGCATGCTGCCGGACATGTCTAATTAAATCACTGCAGTGATGGCGTACCTGCTCATATGTCCGGTTATGCATGCCTATGTCATTTACCCTACGGACAAGATCTTGCCACAGTGCAGTCCGCTCATGCTGGTCCTGGCTGGTTCTTGAGAACAGCAAGGTGTAGTGCTGAACCAAGGTGGTTGTAATCATTTCCTCCTCTGATGGGCTATATGAGGGATTACGATGGTGGGCCATGACCCTGGAAGACAATGAAACAATATGTGTGAGCAAGTCATGTGCCACACTTAACATTCTAAAGTACAGATATCAATTAACTGCCATATATAGCAACCTATTGGCTGTCAGGGGATACACACTTTCAATACCACATATCAGTGCACAACCCACAACTGCCTGACAGTGCCTGGCACACTCTATATATCAAACCATGTTTTGCGCAGCAACAAAGATAAACAAGTATGCAAGACTATACAACAGTACATGGCACACTGTATGTGACACAATGCACCACCTAGCCACAGGGGGTATATATCAAGCTAATGCATAAAGAAACATGTAATCCAATGCAATGATTTTAAAGTCCAGTTACAGTATTACCAGTATACCACACTAGTCATTGATGGCAAATCCTGCCTAACATATGTGCACATTCGTTAATATAGGTGGCATACTGCTGTACTAGACTATACATGTTGTTAGATACGCACCTATATCCTGTAACACACATATGACCGAGGCCATGGTACAGGCATACCCGCACACACATCAGACATACATACCAGACATAAACGTATGGCAACCCAGATAACCTTTACCTGTGTACCATACAGTACTGTGTGTCAGTAGTTATAAAACCTTATGCCTGAGGTATGTCATCTGTGAGGACTACGGGGAACACACAAAACAGTGGTTCCAAGAAATGGTGACATGCACCATACTGTGCTGTTTAGGCATACAGCTTCAGATAGTACTACAGTTCATACAGGGGTTGGATTCACCAGCAGTAACACTCAATAAGCATACATATACTGCTGTAGCCTACAATGGGACACCCCAGTCGACACCAAGGGACTACGTCAGACTGTATGGCATACTGCTTTTTCTGCCTAGCAATAGCATATACATCTTTTGCTGGGATCACAGCTAGGACACATAATACCATGACAGAAACAGTTTCCCACTTAGCTATCACACATATACAGAACTCTGACACATTCACCAACACATTCACCATCACACTCAGTCAACCTCACATAGCAATTATTGTAACAAGTACATGCAGGTGTGTATTGGTTCATAGGTAGGTAATAGGCTATTGGCCCTAGGGCGTAACTACCCTGGCCTTTGACACACAGGTCATTTCATTTCACGTGGCCCTGTCAAGCAGAGCCACAGAGGTGATTCCTGGGGTGTATTTCCTATCTCCCATACAATCATCAGGATTATTTATGATGACTGCTAATTAGGAGCTTTGTTTGCTATTGATAGGTGGTTTGTTCCAGAGTATGGGATGTCTCTGAGATAGGAATCTATCCCTCCAGCATATGCTGTTTATTGAGGTGACAAGGTTTAGTTCCCTAGAGCATGTAGCTCTTAGGGATTGTGATCTGTTTATGTGGAGCATGTCCAGCAGCTCTGGGTCTGACATAGCTTTGTATGTTAGGCAGAGGTCACCTGTGGGTAGGCAGTATGCGACACAGTCTAGCTGTGGTTTTGTGAGACGATCTGCATAGGGCATCTGTCTGAGGCTGATATTACTCTTTGTGAGGTATGTCTGTGTCCTTTCCAGTTGCTGTAGATGTCTTGTGAGGTACATACCACATGGGGCATAGGTTCATAGGTTCATGCTAGGCTTTCTGCCCTAGGGCATTTATAAGCCTAGCCAGAATGTGTTTGGCTTTTGCCACCCATTTTAAATTTATTTTGCTATGCCCTTATTCGAGGTTAGTATACTGTGCCTCTGTCTAACAGTGACACAGAAGTGATACCCAGGGTAAACCTACAATCTCCCATCCACTCATCAAGATTCCTCTTGAAGAGAGTCAATGAGGGTCTCTGCCTAACCTGGACTGGGATTTTATTCCAGAGTGAAGGGAGCCTCTGGGTTATGAATCTGTCCCTCCAGCATGTCCTATTTATTTCAGTGCTGAGGTTCAAGTCTCTCGAGCGCGTAGCTCGATGGGATTTGGATTTTCTGAGGTGCAGCATGCCCATTAATTCCAGGTTGGACATGGCTTTATACGTCAGGCACAGATCGCCTCTGAACAGGTGGTATGCCACTGAGTAGAGCTGGAGTTTCTTTAACCGGGCAGCATATGGCATCTGTTTGAGCCCTTTGATCCTCTTGGTGAGGTACTTTTGGGGTCTTTCCAGTTGCTGCAGGTGTCTGGTAAGGTACATCCCAAAAGGGGCATTGTACTCAATTATGGGCCTGATGAGGGATGAGTAAAGAGGCACGATGACCTCCCCTGATCTAGATGTGAATCCCTTCATGATTAGGTGGGCTATATAAAATGTTTTTCTTACCACTTTGGCCACGTGGTTGTCAAATGAGAGATTGCTATCAACTTGGGTCCCCAGGTCCCTAATTACTTCTTCTGTACTTAATGGATTACTACCTATGTGGTAATTTGTGGGCACTTTGTTTTGCCAAAGGGGATGACTATACACTTTTGGCATTTAGCTTGAGGCCATGGCTCTGGCACCAGTTGTCTGTTTCTATGAGGCCCTTTTGGAGGATGCTTGTGTCGGCTGGAGAGTCAATTATGGCACCCAGTTTGCAGTCATCTGCGAACTTGGTCAGCCACAGTCCTTCCGTGTTGGCCTGTACCTCCGAGAAATATATACCGAACAAGAGAGGTCCCAGGACTGAGCCTTGTGGGACACCACTTGTAACTGGTTTGGAGTCTGACATGGCTCCAGCAATTCTAACCATGTGGGTTCTGTCCTTGAGCCAGTTTGCAATCCATCTAGTGACATAGGGGTTTATATTTAAGCTGGTGAGCTTATCTATAATGCCCGAGTGGGGTATTGTATAGAAGGCTTTTGCGAGGTCCAGGTAGGCTGTGTGGATGACCTTCCCCTCGTCAATGGCCTTGGTTACTGTTTCAAAGAAATCAACCAGGTTTAAGAGGCAGGATCTGCCCTTAACAAAGCCAAACTGGGTAGGATCCAGTGTCTGTAGGTCCCCAATATCTTTATTTATGAGGTCCATGATGATCCTTTCCATAGCTTTGCAGACCAAGCTAGTCAGGCTTATGGGGTGATAGTTTCCAGGATCTGTTGAGGCACCACCTTTATGGAGAGGGACCACTGTTGCTGTACGCCACTCTTTGGGCACATATCCTCTAGTAAGGCTGAGATTGAACAGTAGTTTTATGTTTGGGTTTAGCTCTTCTTGAGTTCATGTAGGACGCAGCCGGGACACCGTCTGGTCCCATTGATGCTGTGTTTTTTGCTTTGGAGAGGGCGGCTCTTACCTGAGCATCTGAGATGTCAGGGGGGGCAGCACTCTGCTGGGATAGATATTTGCCCTTTGGTGGGGAGTTTGCACTGAACCTGTCAGCTAGGATGTTGGCAATGTCTGTGGGTTCAGTGTATTTTTTGTCATTTTGGACTAATTCTGAGCATATCTGGGAATTACCACCCAGGTTCCTAACATAACTAAAGAAAGCCTTGTGTTTATCCTTAGTGTCCTGTGCAATTTTTCTTTCGAAGCTGGCCTTAGACAATTTTATGAGTGCCCTTAGTTTTTTGCTAATACTGATCAGTGATGCCTTCCCTTTTTGGGATTTTGCTCTATCATTTAGTAGCTTCCTCCTTCTATTGTATAGTTTATTTATGGCTGGGGTCCACCAGACAGGACGTCTGCCTTTGGAGGATTGGGTCTTGGTTTTATTTGGGATCACATGATCCATGCATTCCTGAAGGTGTTCATAGAATGCGTTTATAAAGGATTCTGCGGTCTGGGCTGTATTTTCCACAGGCCCAGGGGCTTTGAAGGATTCCACCTCGGTTTTGAGGAGTGTGAAATTTGCTTTAGAGAAGTTTTTCACTGTGGTTTTCTGGGCAGGGGTGGGTCGGGATGTGAATATCCAGTGTGATTAGTTTATGGTCTGATCTTACCAGTGAGGGATACACTTCTGGTCTGGAGCATAGAGTCCCCATGTTGCTGATGATCAGGTCTAGTATGTTTTCCCCTCTTGTGGGTGTGGTAACAAGTTGTTCCATAGCATTTGAGTTTATAAATTCTAGGAACCTTTGGGCTAGGGTGTTGGAGCTAGAGTAATGCTCCCAGTCTATGTTTGGGTAGTTGAAGTTGCCCAATATAATGGTGTTTGGAGAGACCTTCATATTTTCCAGTGTTCTCAGAAAGGCCGTGTGGGGTTCCTGGGTTTGGGAGGGTGGTCTGTAGCAGGCTATAAACTGGAAGGCAGTTTTACCCACTGTTAGTTGCACATGGATAGTCTCTGATGCTTCGTGCTTTGCCACCAACATGGAGGTGTGGGTATCTTTGATGAATATCGATACTCCCCCCTCCTTTTGTGGTTTAGTCCAAGTTTTGGGGCCGAAAAGCATGGTATGAGGTATAACCTGGTAGTGCTGGGGTGCTCTCGGGAGCCCTGAACCAGGTTTCTGTTACTGCACAGATATCGATGTTCTCCATGCTAAGGAGAGTTTCGAGTGCATGCATCTTGAGGTTTAGACTTCTGGCGTTGAGTAGCATTACTCTTAGTTTCTTATCCCTTGTGATACCTATGGAGGTGGGTTTGTCTTTTGAGCCTTGCCTAAAAAAGGCACTATGGGGGTAGCAAGAGCCTTTGCCAATATCCAAAAGCCCAGGGGTGACAGGTGCAAGCCGTCCCTAGCAGCATCGTGGCTTGTCGAGCATATCATCCCAAGCTGACAGGCATTGGATCCCCTTTGAATGACACCAGTACTTAAGCCAATTGTTAAATTGATCATCTTGTCTTCATATTGTGGCATCATTCTTGGTGAGGGTAAGATGCTACTCAAGGTCCGGGTCATACCGGCCTGGGCTACATGCTCAGAGAGCTCCTTTATGTCTCTTTTCATGTAGTCCAGGGAGGTACGTCTCAGGTCATTCACACCAGCATGGACAATGACTGAGTCATATTTGTACTTGCGTTGGAGTGACCTGAGTGCTTGTGTTATGTGGCGGATCCTAGCGCCCGACAGGCTGCTCACCATGACCCTCTCCTTGTTCAGCCTGGTGAGCGGGACGTCAGTGTGCCTGATGATAGAGTCACCTTTTACAAGTGTATCAGGTGTGTTGTTTAGTCTTAAGGGCTGTGACTGTTCGGCACACTGGCTTTGTGAGATATGTGTTGAATGTGTTTTGTTTTTGGGTAGCGGTTGCTTGGGTGTCTGCTTTGGAGGTCTCTGTTGCTTAGGCAGATCTTTATTTAGAACCTCCGAGTATGTTTTTGTGTGATTATGTGTTTGGTTTGCTGTTGTGGTAGGTCTATGTGAGACTGGAATTGTAGTGAGTGTGGTTTCCTTCTCCTCCTGACTGGTTATGCCAGTACTGAGTTGAGAGAGCTTAGCCTCCAGTTTGGCTATATGGTTGCATCTCTCACATGTGTTGGAATTTGTTGGGAGGAGGAGAGGGTTGTCTGTGTACATGAGGCAGTTGTAACATTGCCTCAAGATTCCCAGATTCACCAGCTGGACCGGAGAGGAGATTGACAACTGACCTTTGGACATGCTAGAATAATATTGGGAATTCCTTAATAATTGAAAACAAGGGCCAGTGGGGAGTGAGGGTGTAGTGCTTTTAATTTTTAGTGCTGACTTATATAATTGCTTTAGCGCGCAAGTGCCAGGTAACTGAAGTGCAATGTGTTAGAGGTAACTTAAATGCAAAAACGACAAACAGTAACTTTCTTTCAAGTGAAACAAGGAAATAAGTACAGTAAGCAATACAGATATCACTAGTGATCCACAGAAGCGCTGAGAAGCCGCGTATTAGGTGGAATTAGCGTTCCAGGGAAATAACTCTATAATGGGTTTTATGTGTGTGGAGTAGAGGGGAACATTGACCTAAATTTCCCTGGATGACACACCTTTTGTGATGACGTGTGCCACGTAGACAGATTACATGACTAGTGTGGCACTGTGATTATCAAAGGGGAGACTACTGTCCACCTGTGTCCCATGGTCTCTTATCACACCTTCGGTGTTAAGTAGACTACCACCTATGTGGTAGTTAATGGGTACTGAGTTTTTGCAAGGAGGGATGCCAATGCAGTGTCAGCATTGAGCTTGAGTCCATGGCTTTATCACCAGGCATCTGTTGCAGTAAATATGACCCTGTCTCTCTCTCTCTCCCTATATATATATATATATATATATATATATATATATATATATATATATATATATATATATATATACATATATATATATATATATATATATATATATATATATATATATATATATATATATATACATAAACACACAGACATATAAACATCCATTGGTGTACATATAGCTATACATATAGGCACATATACAGTCCACCTTTCATGATGGGAGTATCAAGTATGCAAAGGTTGTGCAGTATACAGTTATGTCATAATATTGCACAGTGTTGTGCAGAATGCATTGAAGGTGTTTTCAGCCCATGTAGCTTTAGCAGGCCTCATTGGCTGCAACACTGCAAACCTGACGAATCATACGCACAGCGTTTAACCACCACATGTCATATACCAGCACTGTATGCTGTCTGGTTTGTCACACACTACAACCTACATAGAAATATGCACATAACAACCTTCAACAACATATATATGTCCACCTTTCACAAACAGTTGCAGTATGTCCCTTGCTCTATGCACGTGTACAGATGCTAATATATCTGACACAGACAGATCTCTCCACGTATGTGTGTGCCATACACACACAAAGACCACACTGTTGTAAGTCTGTGTACCTCACAGCTGACTTGTTGGGCCTTGCTGCAACATGAACAGGTGTCACATGTGAGCACACAGTAATATTAGAGGGTGTATATATAGCTGCAAATGCTAGATTAGCATACTAGCCTGGTACAGCTGTTGCCAATGCTAAGCTACACGTTAATATGACTATCATGCATTTGTTACTCTGTCACATCCATGTTTATATAACTGTATGCGCTACTCCCCCAAATGGACATTGTACACACTACTGTACAGAACACAGATAACATGGATCAGATGTTTGACATTTAATGCTGAACTACATATGTCACAGTCATATCCCACTGCACACAGCTACTCACTGATTTCTCCATGGCAGTAGTTATGCAGGGCATCTGTGTATAGATATGTACTGCTGCCATGTGTGGATGATTCAAACTATGTAGAGTACTCTTCAAAAACATTTACTACATGCCAGTAAATACATATTTGTTACATACCTTTCCTTTTTATGTGTTTGTAGTAGTCAGTTCCGTGTGTTTTGTAAACTTTTTTTTTATATGTTATTTTTTTTTTTTTTATCTTTTTTTCAATATATTATTTTTTTTCAATATATTTTCTTTTATATCTTTTTTTTCTGCTGCTGTTGTCTGTGTCTCTCTGGGTCTCTCTGTGTCACTCTCTCTCTCTCTCCGTACCTGCAATGAAATGATTGCATGTGTGGACAGCAAGTACAGCCTGCTTTTGTAGGTATCTGCACATGTGCATGTGATGGCCTCTGCAGCAATTGTTGGCCACCATTTGGCAATTGCATGCAGCCTGCTGTGTGGTACTTGCAGTACTCACTGTCCTAACAACCAAATGCTATAAATTGCTAAGTCAGGTAGGCATAGCCCTTTCAGCTTTCCAAAGTGGGGACCATGCTTGTTTGCTGTGGACACTGTTGTGTAAGTCAGAAGGTTGGTGTACTTCTTGTATCTAATGCTAGGTGTGTAGCCAGTGATTTGAATGTTGTACTCAGACCTGAATGTTGCCACTTCCAGTACACAGTCGTCAGTGTAGAATTGTACTCACCCCTACAAATGCTAACACAAGATACATGGGAGTATGTAGTTTCTTTTCTACTTATACAATTAGCTGCCATACATACATAGTTATTGAGATGTTTTCATTTGGCACATGAACTGTTTGTGAACTGCTATACTGTGGATATTAATGTACTCACTTCTGCACAGTTTGTGTTTTTTTTTGTTGACATTAGCACAGGATGCTCATGAAAACTGGACAATTCCAGTACTGAGTATGCCTACCTACATCCTTGCTGGACCTTGAACACACAGGTATTTTGTACATTTGGGTGGGGATTGTCCTGCTATGATACTGTGTTGAGGGTTGTAAAGTGCTGCTGTAACATTATTTACTGCTAAAATGGCTAGTTCTTTTATCACAGTCATGTAATGCAATTCCACAACAACTGCTGTTAAAGTTCCACAGAACAGGTTTTGTGTTATGGCATTCCTATCTTTCCTTTACATTCACTCATTCTGATGCATGATATATATATTCCGGCAACAACCTGCAGTATATCTACTGTGGCTTAGTGGTACTTCATGTAGTCTAGTGTGTACAAGGTCCAGGATTCGAGACTGACAGTGGTGTTTTATTTTGCTGCTGAGCAGAACAGGGCCCCTCACATGCAGGGTGACTAAGGCACTTTTAAGCAGTTGTAAGTGGGTTTGCGTGGGTTTGTGCGATGCTTAGCAATACTTAGCAAAGCACACACAAGCGCACACTCGTGCAAACCCACTAACTACTGCTTAAAAGTGCTTACTCCCGCTAACCCCTGCGCTCATTTCTTTGAAAGAAAAGAAAATGGGGAGATAGGACAGTGGTGAAAAAGGGGCACAAAGAGGGAAAGACAGTAGGGAAAACAGCTAGGGATATGCAGGATGGGTGTAGGGAAGGTCCATAGCTGCCCATTTTTTTAACAGCAACAACTGTGCATATACTAGTAATTTGGAGGGAAATTTGAAACCTTCCACCCCTGAGAGAGGGGTGAGGACAATGAAGTATGTTGTACTGCCAATTAAATTTCAGTTTATGTGTCCAGCGGACATGTGTGCAAAATGGGCAGCTATGTATGGGACGTAATTTTTTTGTGGGAGCAGATTGCCCATTTTTTTTTTCAGGTGAGAGTGGAATGTGGGGTAGGGGAAGTAGGTATATTTTGGGAGGTAGATTGGGGAGGTAAACAGACAAGACAAACAAGATGCATACAGGGGCGGAATATGACACATGGGTTGGGTGAACACCATTGACGGGGAAGGATGTTTGGAATTCGCAAGCCCATGAGCCCACAGATGGCAACAGTGGAACTGAGATTCCACCCATGGACAGTCACCACTGCACCTTCACAGCCCAGAGGGTGGCTGTGCTGGGTGCTGCATAGGAGGGGCAGGCTCACCTGTGAGTCGCGCCACTCTTGCCTCTAGCTGGCATAGAGGATCACTGACTGAACGCTCAGTCTCCCTACGCACCACAGCCTGGACTGTTCGGAGGGTGATAGGTGGCCCTCCTCTGGCCTCGCTTGCACAGGGGGGATGAACCCCATCCCCTGCAGTGCTTCCACCCGAAGATGGCACAGGACCAATGGAGGAGGAGGTCCCGGGCTGGGCACCGGACCTGCTGGTGCCAGGTGCCACCGCCAGCTGAGGTGGGACAGGTGGGTCTGCGGGGACCAGCCTTCCCATACGTTCTATGTTTAGGAGGATTTAATGACAATATGCGTTAGTAATAGCCAACATCATTCCAATTTAGTTGTAATGGCATACAGTAGTATTCCCATTAATCCAACACACCAGAGTTCTAACAGTTGAACAGCAAGCATAACACATGCATATATAGAACAACAGTGGACATTCCAACAGCATGCAGGATTGATTGGTGGCAACAGGCCACCAAGATTATGGTATGTGAACAGAGCACATGCGTCAAAGTAAATGCAGTTATTTATAAACTAATAGGACGTGTCCCAACAAATGTCATGAGATTAGACATACCCACTGAGGTGTGGAATTGCATTGTTTATGCACATTCAGTAGGGTGTAAAAAGATACCTCCATTAACAACTTATATATACTTATAGTTTACACTACATTCCTTTTGACTGCAGGTATATATCCCCTACATGTATTATTACACTAGGCAATGTCCGTTAAATTGTGAAATGGGTTTTGCTAGTTCCTTATATAACTGACCTGCATCTGACATACAAACTGTCCAGGATGCCGATGTTACTGCTACGTATTTATATATTTCATTTATATTTATATATATATACATATCTGGATGTGTTCAGGTGACATTATCAGGTATATTTTAACAGCCCCCTACATTTCTAGCAGCACACTGACATTTCTGGGGAACACAATAACAAGCTACTCATGTGCCAGATTAACCTGTACATGCCAGCCATGAACCGACAGTTGAGGACTGTATATATGCTTAACAGCTACTGGCATTCCCTTCATCCACTTTATATGGGCCTACCCGTGTGTGGGTTGACTGTGCTTAATACAACAGTACTATTTCTACAATGCAAGGGTACAACAACATATCGAAGAAAGTGACACCGACACACTCCAGGAATTATACCTTTATTAATTACATTACACACTTTTCTAGTGGCTCTCTCATTTATTTGATATATCAGTGCATGCAGAGGACTTTTATTCTGGACGTATTATACCTTTATTAATGGGTTACAACACCTTTTCACGCTGTCTCATTTATTTTGTATAACAGTACATGCAGAGAAGTTATTCAAGACTTATACTTTTATTAATGGGTTACAACACTCTTTTTCAGGCTCTCTCACTTCTTTTATATGACAAAACATGCAGAATAATTACTAACCTGCCTGGTGGTGCAGCCTTAGCAGCCTATCTGCATAGGCTTGCTGATTTGCAGCACGGACACCTGCAGCTGTGAAGTAAATGAAGGGATATTGAGACATACCTATCCATAATATAGACTACAATAGCAATTCTTACATACTTCATTCCATGGCTACATATTCAGTAGTGGGGCATTTTCCATTTCACGGGCCTCCTGTATCCACAGGTTCAGTCGGTCTTCCTTGCGTCTCTTCAGGTCTGAGTAGTGGTGTCTAACCTGCTCACCAGTCCGAGGGATGCCTGTGGCACTGGTGAGATCATGTGCTAGATGGTTCCAGGCTTCTGCTTTGTGCTCAGTGCCTTGAAACTGGCCATGCAGGAGTCTTGCATCATGATGATGGACGAGGAGCCAAATCATTACTTTTGACTCCTCAATGCCCCACTGTTGCGCTCGAAAATGAGAGTCCTCTCCAACACCAGCCATACTGTCTGCAGATGGGAGCTACAACCAGTTATGGCAATTATTCCCACCTATGGAGCTTAAATATGCCTCATTTCCTGCACTTATTTGTGATTGGACAGTTTTGAAAAATCTCAGCTAAAAGCAAACCTGCTTAGCAATGGGTAAACTTCCACTGATATATATGACTGTGTTGGAAATGCATCCATATGTAAAGCTATCATGGCTTAGTGGTTTAGTACTGTGATTATGGTGCACAGTATTCCGGGTTTGAGGCCTCTCATTGCTTTTTATTTTACTACTGGCCAATCCGGCTAGGAGGTGTGGCTATGTTTAGCGACTTTGCTCAACTTTGCCCAACATTGCTCGACGTTGCTCTACGTTGCTCTACGTTGCCCTATGTTGCCCGATGTTGCGCTAGTTAGCGTGGTGCGCAGCTACATGCAAATATGTTTTGTTTGCGCTAGTTGGCACGATGCGCAGCTCCGCTCAAAGCCATTGCACTAGTTAAAGCAGTGCTAAGCTATGAGCAATTATACTTAACTGTGCTTAATACTAGTAAACTTTGCTTAGCAGTGCTTCACATTGCTTAAGGTACGTTACTTATGCATTTATCAGTATGCATGACCATTCCACCTTCTTATATATATATATATATATATATATATATATATATATATAAAATATCATTCACTACTACATAGGCCATTTCAATGCATTTTACTAAAATTTAAAAGGTAAATGTCAGGAATTATTTTTATGCACAGATTTCCTACAGAAAATGGGAAGGGGAATGGTGGGATTCGAACCAGGAATGCCTCCTCTTTGTGCGAAGGCTCTACCACTACGCTATTGCTATTTGGCTTAATTTGCATATAAGTAGTTTATTATCCTCTTCGATGTCTTCACTGCTAACTGTAGCTAAGCAATGGGTAAACCCGCGCATATATGTGCAAATATGGGCAGCTATATTTGGAATAATAAAAAAAAATAAAAGCTTTACATTTTAAACTCATACAGGGATTTTGAATGTGGGGGACTGTAGTGTTGGGTATGTAGAGATTTGAGCAGACTCACTCATTTCAGTTGACATTTGCAGTTTAGGCACTTGCAGGGGCGTGGATATTTGGACTGCTTGGCAGTCTGACACGCCCCCTGCACTCATGCACGCTCCGTGTTAGCCTTAGAGTTGTCTCAATTCACAGTCTATAGCTCCAAATGCTAATAGGAGGTTTAAGTCTGCTTTGGTTAATCTGAATTTATTTAAATTAGGCAGGGTGTATGCAACTCTCATAACGCCATATCCTACATATATATCTTTAATTACTTGTAAGCACAATGGAAAGGTTGTTCATTTTGCATATTTACCATTTGACAAATGTTTAGGTTTACCAGATAAATGTGTTAAAGTATATGCAAAATATCTATCTTAACTGTTAGAATACTCAGCTATTTAGCTTGCATGATTTATTACCAAATGTCCATTTCAGAGCAAGGCCAGGAAAATGATTAGTCTGTTTATAGCAGCAGTATTTCCAGAAGATTAAATGTTAGTTTCTACTCTGGGCAAAATTAGAGTTCAAACACTAACTTGTACATGCTTCATCAAGAGCTCTGTTATCAAACAACAAAATTAAATATTTATTTAGAGACATGTGTATGCCTACCATTGTCCATTATCATAGGTCTTTCATTACAAACAACAAACCATATATAGCTAGTGCCGTGGCATATTGGGATAAAGTCCTAACCATGGCCCAGGCAACCCGTGTTTGATTAGCGACTTGTGTTTGAAATGTATCAAGGAAGGATGGACATGCTCCTCTTAGGATGCATTGTGAGGTTGATCCTTGGTGGAGACTGGAAACACACATAAGGGACATTGTGCTGATGGAAATTGATGAGAAAACACTGGCTGAGTCACCATGGAGGCAGGACAATACAGCACGTCTCAAATGCATGTCGATTCATAGATATAAACAGGTATGTGTGGGAAGGGTATATTTGGGCATCACTGCAAAAAACTCCTTGGCTGCAATATGATGTTACATGAGGATCCTCATTCTCCTCATCGATTCTTAGCATGGGTCAGAGCAAGACCAGAGGAGCAAAGGAATGCCTCTTAGATCAAGTGGATGAGGAGAGGTACTGGTGGCAGCTGATGGTTAGCTGTGAGGACAGAAAAAAAGAAAAACAAATAAGAAAGTATATTTAGGGAAAGCAATTCATTCTCAACAGTTTCACTAAGAAAAACAAGGTAGTTGCAGTTCAAATGAAACAGGAAAATAAAGCTACAACCAGAAATCTTCAAAATGACTGCTGTCCTGTTTTTCCCTTTTCCCTCCCTAATGCTCCAATCAATAAATAAATGTCTGAGTAATTTTTCCACCCTAAAAATAATAATAATTAAATAATAGCCATAGACAGATGGCTTTAACAGCAAATTCAAACGTTTGTGCAATTAATTCAAAAATAACCGGCACACAGACACCCTCACCTCAGCTGTTGCAAGTCCTGCAGTTGATGGTTCAGCTGCTAATAAATAAAACATCCATCTCAAGAAATCAACAATTTTATTTGCACTGTCTCCAATTGCACAAAAAAGACAGGTTTTCAGAGCTAAGAGTACAACTGGAGCTTGCAAGAGAGCCTCCCACAAATAAGAGGTGTCTTCAGAGCTCTGATACCACAGCTCAGGTGTCATTGCCTTGTTCATCTTCAGAATATAATGATGGAATTTAAAGCAAACTGCTAAATCCTGAATGTTGTACCTCTACAGTTATGAAAACTGACCATGAGTAACACAAAGTACCAGCATTCAAAATATCCTTTACAATACATATCCAATGGGTCTTTAAGGGGAACTAATTTTAGATCAGTCACAACATCAGCTAATAGCCTCACAGTTCTCTGTTGAAGATCACATGCTACACTCGTCTTCTTTGTATGACACTGGTTGTTAGGGCAATCAACTGCTTTACATAACTGCCACCTTCACTTTTTGAAGGATATGGTAATTTCCTGAACTGATGCAGTTTGGCTTATTGGCTTAACATGGTTTTACACAATTACCTTTTTGGAATAAAAGGTGGTGAAGAATTGCATTGAATATATAATTTCAATGATTAGAAAGAAATTAAGAATCATAATATAGCCTTTTTCTTTACTTCAAAAAATATATACTAACTCACATTCTCTAATTCAGTCAATGACTTAAGTTAACACAATACTAATGTTTTAAGTTTCCCCTGAATAGTCCATGTCTGAAATAGTGTAACTAGGGCAGGGTGAGAGGAGTAACTGCACTGGGTGCAAGTCTGAAATAGTGTAACTAGGGCAGGGTGAGAGGAGTAACTGCACTGGGTGCAAGTCTGAAATAGTGTAACTAGGGCAGGGTGAGAGGAGTAACTGCACTGGGTGCAAGTCTGAAATAGTGTAACTAGGGCAGGGTGAGAGGAGTAACTGCACTGGGTGCAAGTCTGAAATAGTGTAACTAGGGCAGGGTGAGAGGAGTAACTGCACTGGGTGCAAGTCTGAAATAGTGTAACTAGGGCAGGGTGAGAGGAGTAACTGCACTGGGTGCAAGTCTGAAATAGTGTAACTAGGGCAGGGTGAGAGGAGTAACTGCACTGGGTGCAAGTCTGAAATAGTGTAACTAGGGCAGGGTGAGAGGAGTAACTGCACTGGGTGCAAGTCTGAAATAGTGTAACTAGGGCAGGGTGAGAGGAGTAACTGCACTGGGTGCAAGTCTGAAATAGTGTAACTAGGGCAGGGTGAGAGGAGTAACTGCACTGGGTGCAAGTCTGAAATAGTGTAACTAGGGCAGGGTGAGAGGAGTAACTGCACTGGGTGCAAAGTGTACCTGATGGAAGAGCTGGGGGGATGTAGATCCAACTGTAATAAGCAGATTGCTGTGATTGACTTATTACAGTGAAGTGCCTTTTTTTGCTCTTCACTTAACGAGCTGAGGGGGTGGGGCACTTGTTCATAGTAGCAGCCCAGGGCCCTGGTTAAATCAGCTTTCTGCATACCTGATTAATATTTCAGGATTTGGTTATCTATATGTAAATCCAGACCAGAATGTGGATATCAGTTGTATGGTGGACAGGACTGATGGTGGACTGTTATGTCAAATTAAAATGTCATGCAATATAGTTTGGCTTTGTACACAACCAAATTACCCTTTTGGGTGAAACACGTGGTGAACTGAACTCAGTAAATAATCACAATAATTTGAATTATAATAGACATCTGTAATTTAAAAAATGTATATTAATTTACATTCTCTTATTCTGTCAAGGACTCAGGTTAACAGTACCGATATTTTAAGAGACCATGTCTGACTATTGATTTCTGGATTTGCCCGAGTCCGATGAGAAGTAACTGATTTGTAATGAATGACAGAGAAGCAGAATTGTGGGATATTCTCCTGTCATTTCTGCCAATACTGGCTATTGTTATTGCTATATGGGACAGATAGGGACTTTGTTGGTTGTTTTAAGTTGGGGGGATAGACATGAGTTCTTAATTCATAAGGTCTGTTTCTAACTATTATTATTTGATTATTCCTAGTGATTGGAGTTTAAATGAATGCAATGCTGTTTTATAGGGGTGGTTAATGGAAGAAAGAGATGAATTCTTAATTCAGCAAGGCTGTTTTTATCTATTATTAGCTGATTATTATTTTTACTGATTGGACTTGGACTTTATTGGTTGCAAGATAATTGTATTTTGCTTTGCTCTAATGTATGTCAGTTATTTTCCATTTGCACTGGTTCCTTCCACAGATGACTTGTTGAACATGTTGTGGTGGTACATATTGTGCTGGATCACGGGGAGGGGAGACAGTGAATTCAGAATAAGAATATCACAAAGTTTCTACATACGTGAGGAAGGACTTTCATGGACTTACATGATGTATAAAATGCTGATGCCATGCATTGCTCAATTGGTTATTAATAATGTACGTCAGAGAAATTTCATCTATGTGTGAAAGGAAAGCTAACTGTAATTGCTAAAGCAGTGTTGTGTTTGGTTATGCATCAAATGACACTTAAATGATTACCTCTGAAAATGTTTTAAGCTTTCAATACCCCTTCCTGTTTGGACTTGCTCTTGACCCTGTTTGTTGTGAAAAGTTATCATCAAAATGCCCCCCCCCATTACAAAAAGTATTATTTTTGCTCTTTAGGTGTGTGTGTGTGTGTGTGTGTGTGTGTGTGTGTGTGTGTGTGTGTGTGTGTGTGTTAGGCAAATCAGGGTCTCGCCCTGGGCTCCAAACTACTCCTCTGCACCAAAATGAAACATTTCTTGGCAGATCCCTTCAGCAGTATGTCCAAGTATGTACAAGCACCAAAATGAAACATTTCCCCGCTGATCCCTTCAGTAGTATGTCCAAGTATGGTAAAATACAAAAAACAGTAGTGTAATGAGGTTGGGGTGAAAGGGGCAATCACCTCAGGCGCTGACTTGTTTAGGGTGCAATTTGCACTAAATAAATAAATAAATAAAATTGGTTTTGCACAAATATTTTTTTTTTAATTCCCTTTAAGGGAACCAGAAGAAACAGCAGAAATGTCCTATAAGGACATATGAGATACTCAAGCATGTCTCCCACCCTCTTTTATTGTCTTCTTGTGTGGACAAAGACCACTCATGGTGACTTGGGGGTTGGTATAATGGTTAAGATGTTTAATTCATAACCATAAGATACAGGGTTTGACTTTTATGTTGGCAAGCATGACTAGGTTTATAAAAACCACCAGCACCACTCATGGTGATTATCTTCAGAAGTAAAGGGAGTGCTACAGAGAAAGCAGTTACTGGGCTTTGTTTTTGGCAGTGAGCCAAGCTACTTGTTTTTAGCTAAACAAATTGCTTGCTGTGGGCGCACTTCCTAATACATTTAGAAATAATTAAGAAGGCTTGGCTTTATTTCATTTGTTTGTGATTCAAAAGATACTCAGAGCTGCTTGTTATTTGGAGACTTTGCTACTGATTGCTGATAATCTGCTTTAATCTAGAGAAATCAGCTACAGAAAAGACAAATGTAAGTATTTTTACACTTCTCTTATATAGTGTGACTGTTTTAGCAGTTTCTTAAGCTATTTGCTGTTTTTTTCAGCACTTTACATAAAAAATGTTCTCTCTCCGGCTGATTTATGTAGTTAATTGCATTGAATTACATTGTATCTGTTAGCTGCAGGACTGTTGTAGGTAGTTTTTGCATTCTTGTTACACTTGGGCTCCAAACGACCTATTCTATATTCAGAAAGTTTTTTTCTGCAAGCTTTCTGGCAGAAGTAGGCTAATCTAACCTGTCTGAGTTGGGGATTGATGGTGGATGGTTTATTGTGTGCTTTCCTGATTCATTGTTAGCTGAAAACATATTCCTCTTTGCTCGTATTTAAGCCTTGTGTTTGTGTGGGCTTTGCCATAGATACTCAGAGCTGCTAGTTGTTTGCCGACTTTGCTATTGATTACTGAGAATCTGCTTTCACCTGGAGCAATCTGCTACTGAAAAGACAAAAATAAGTATTTTTTTTGAATTTCTCTTATATACTGTGACTGTATTTTAGGGGTCTGTATTATATCACCGAACGCTTAAAACAGTGAATGGTGATTAATCAACCCTATGTAAGTGAAAGCTTACAATGTCGAACTGTCAGAACAGTGATTTTTTTCCAACGGAAAAAATAGTTGTTCCAACAAAAAAAAAATAAAAAAAGAAAACACTTTAAAACATTACATTAAGTGGGGGGCTTCGCTCCCACACACCCCCTACTTAAATATACCGACTCCCAGACCACACTACAGTGATGAAAACAACAAAGTAACAAAGTGGCCAAGCAAATTCTTTCCCTGGGAAAGAATTTGCTTAAAAGCCGCTTCGATATTTTGCCTTTTCCGTCTTTTATGTTCGACCAAGATGCATTCAAAAAAATGCATCTTTGGTCTTGTAATAGGAACCCTATTTTAGCAGTTTCTTAAGCTATTTGCTGTTCTTCCTGCTCGTTATATAAAAATAAATAAATAAATGAATAAATAAATAAAAAAACACTGTACTGTCTACTGCTACTTCAAGTAGCTAACTAGACTGCATTACATTGTATCTGTTAGTTGTAGGGCTGTTGCTGGTAGTTTGTATGATCTTGTTACACTTGGGCTCCAAACCAGCTATTCTACATTAAGAATGTGTTTTTCAGGTCTATATCAGTCCGTCAAAATGGCTGATGATCGAACACCAGATTTTCGAACTGTGAAGTTCGAACACTGATTATTGCGAAGCCGCGGAACACCGAATTATTTCCCAGGGAAAGAATTCAGTGGGCCATTTCTGTGGCTTTGCAATTATCAGGACTGTGGTGGGAAGTTACTGGTCAGGTTCAGGTAAGTTTGTGATTGTGTGGACGTTAGGGTTAGGGCATGGGTTAGGTGAGTTAGGGTTAGGTGCGGGTCAGTTGAGTGTGCGATAGTGACAGACCTTAGGGTTAGGGTTTGGGTTAAGGTAAGTGGATAGATAGTAGTGTATGTACAGTTTAGTGTAGGGTTAGATGTAGAAATTTAAGTGTTTGTGTGTGGATTGCTGTTTTTTTTGGTGTGCTTGTGTTGTGTGTGTTTCTTGGAACAGCAATTTTTTTCCCTGGGAAAAAAATCGCTGTTCTAAGACTTCATGGTTAGAAGTTCGAACATATGGTGTTCGAACTTCAGCCATTTCGGTGAACTGATATAGACCCGTGTTTTTCTGTACTCTTGTGGCAGAAGTTTGCTGATCTAACCTGTCTGAGTTGGGGGTTACTGGTGAAAGCCTTATTGTGTGCTTAACTGATTGGCAGTTAACTTAAAGCTTGTTTCTCTTTCCTTGTATTTAAGCCTTGTGCTTGCATAGTGCTGCTCTGTGCTCAGCGGTGGTTAGCAGTGTCCTGTATAGATGCAAAACTCTAGAAGCTTATTTTTTTCCCTAAACAGCTGTCAGTGAAACACTCCCAAGCTTTTCTGCTGCTTGAGGAGCAACTCAGTTGCGCACTGAGCAGTGTTGCTTTATTGATCAACCTTCGCTTACACAAAGTATAAGTCCCTCTTGTAGTTTCAGAGCTACCAGCACAGTCCTGTCAAATTAACCCATTCCCTTCCTTTATAAAACATACTGTAAGAACCTGCTGTCATGGACTGGCAGTTTCCCATCATCTCGCTGGGCAGCCTGGTGGACATGAACATCGTAAGGCAATGTAGCAAATGTGTTATGTATACTGACAACCACTTATTCCTGAAACAAACAAAACACTTTATGTGAGAAATGTAGTTACACTATAAAATTGGAGGCAAAATCTCACGAAAGGACAAATCAAATGCCAGACAGCATTCAGCATCCACACACACTTCCCATACTAAATAAGGACATTACACATAAACCCACATATGTGGAGGTTCTTGCTAGTAACTTACTAAAAGATCAGAGGCTTCCCAAACAGAAACTATTTACACATACAGCAATGCAAAAATCAACCACAACACATAACACACACAGACACTAATGTCTCAACAAATAAGTAACATCACAAAACCTAATGTACTGGTGATGGATGACTCCATTGTGAGACTGTGAGACACACGGATGTTCCCCTCACCAGGCTGGATAAGAAGCGGGTTACAGTTAGCTGCCTGTCAGGTGCCAGGATCAGTCAAGTCACTCAAACACTCAAGTCACTCAACAACAAGTACCAGTATGACTCTGTCATAGTCCATGTGCTGTGAATGACTTGAGACATACCTCACTAGACTATATGAAGAAATATATGACTGACCTCTCAGATTATGTGTCACAGGCAGGTGTAAGCCTAGCCTTAAGCAGCATTCTACCTTCTCCAAGGATGATGCCACAATTCAAACAAAAAATGACTGACTTTAACAATTGACTTAACATTTGATGTCAGTCCAAGGGGATCCAATATCTGTTAGCCTGGGAAGACATGGTTGACAGGCCTCACTGCTTTGCCAGAGATGGTCTGCACCTGTCTTCTCTAGGCTTTTGGATACTGGAAAAGGCATTAGCCATCCCTTTTGTGCCTTTTTAGGCATTGTCAAGATAACCAACCTCCCAACATAACAAAATAAACTCAAGGTACTGCTGCTTAATGCTAGGAACCTAAACAAAAAATTACACTCCCAGGAAGCACTCCTCACTTTGGAAGATACTGATGTCTGTGCAGTCACAGAGACATGTCTCAAAGGCAAGAAAAGTACATCACCTGGGCAGGGCTACAATGCCTTCCATATGTTCAGACCACAAACTGAGTGTGAAAGAACCAAAGGAGGAGGTGTAGCCATCTTCATTAAGTATAAGTACACCTCAAGACTGGTCAGACAGTATGATTGTCTTGAGTTACTCCATGTCTAATTAACTATAGGCAAAACCCTCACCACATAATAGTTAACTATAGGTCCCCCACCATGAACCATGAAAAGCATACCGCATCACTGGATTTACTGGAGTCCCTTGCCATATAGCCCAATACCTTACTCATGGGTGATTTTAATTATCCTACCATTGACTGAAAAACATATATAACCAGAAACATTCTGGCTCAGAGGTTCTTGGACTTTGTCAATGTAAATGCTCGGGAACAGATAGTCAGCACACCCACAAGAGGATCAAATGTCCTGGACATAGTACTCACTAACATGGGACAGCATTGTACCCTCTTTTTGTGTGATGTCCTTCCTGGTAAGATTAGACCATAAATCAGTGCCTTTGAACCATGTCTCTGTGATGGCACAGTGGTGCAGAAGTTGTATTGTCTCCTCACAGCAAGAGGTTCTCTGGTTTGATTCTTGGCTGGGGTGCCTTCTGTGTGGAGTCTGCATGTCCTCTCTATGTTCATGTGGGTTTCCTCTGGGTGCTTCGGTTTCCTCCCACGTTACAAAGATGTGTCTGGAGCATTTCTCCCAGGGCCTCCACTGAAAATTGGCTTTGCTCCAAGTTGGACTTTCCCAGTAAACAAATATTAAATAAATAAAAATAAATAAATTATAAGACCAAATACCCCAGCAAGCTCAAAAAAGTTTAAGAATTTTTCAAAGACAAATTTCCTCCTACTAAGTGATGGTATAAGAAGTTTCAAAGCCCACTCAAACACGGATAACATGGACTCCTATGCAGAGGTGTACACCAGTGCTCTGTATAACCTCTTAAGCAGTTGTATAGACTCTGCTGTACCTGACCAGATTAAAACCAGGTCTTGTCAAAAAACAAGCCACCCTGGTGGACCCCTAGTACAAACAGGCTATACAACATAAGAAAGAAATTAATCTCCAAGAACAAGAGGGAATTGAGTCAGAAGAGGAATAAATCCCTCTCTAACTTAAACAAACAAATTAGAGATCTTGTCAAGTCCTCCAAAGATAATTATGAAGTAAAAATAGCCCCCCCCCAAGCTAAGGATAATCACAAGGCATTCTTTAACTATGTCTGAAATCTAAAAAGGAATACTCAGCTATGCATTGAACTGGTTGTGGATGGCACTACCCATACTCAACCAGAGGTAATAGCCAACCCGCTAGCTGACAGATTTGAAAAAAACTTTACCCCCTGTCCCTTCCAGTCATCTCCAAAGTATACCTGCTACCATTCCTCACCTATTATCTGAAGAGAGCAGGTAATCTCAGAGCTCTCCAAGGCAAAAACATGGCACCAATGGGACCAGACAACATCCTAAGTTGCCTTTTAAACAGCTTAAAACATGACCTAGCAGACCAACTTGGATCCCTGTTTAACCATAGCCTGCAAACTGGCTATGTTCTGGTGGAATGGATGGCAGCAACAGTAATTCCTCTGCACAAAGGGGGGGACCATCAACTGATCCTGGGAATTATAGGCCCATAAGCTTGACTAGCCTCAACTGCAGTGCCATGGAAAGAATCATTATGGACCTTATTAACAAGCACATAGGTAATCTCCAAAATCTGGATCCAAACTAGTTCAGATTCGTTAAAGATAGATCATGTCTCTTGAACCTGATTGGTGTCTTTGAGAAAGTCACCAAGGCCCCAGACGAGGGACAGACAGTGCATACCACCTACCTTGACCTAGCAATGCCATTTGACACAATCCCCCACTCAGGTATTACAAACTCTTCCAATTGAGAATTAACCCCTACATCACCAGATGGATAGCCAAATGGCTCACCGACACATACTGTCAAAGTTGGTGGCATCACCTCTAGCAAAAGACCAGTCACCATTAACATCCCAAATGGTTCTGCGCTGGACCCCTTACTGTTCAGAATTTATTTTATTTCTCAGAAGTCCAGGAAAACTTGGATGGCCTGTGGCTGACCAAGTTTGCTAACGATTGCAAAGTGGGAGCAATCATCGAGTTCCCCAATGATATTAATATACCACAGAAAGGGTTACCACAGACAAATGACTGGTGTCAAAGCTACAGATTAAAGCTAAATGCAAAAAACATGCATTATTATTCCCTTTAGGAAAGCTGACATCTCTACTAATTACATTAGAAACAGCATCCCCCTCTAACTGTAGACCCAGTGGTACATGATCTGGGTACTCAGGTTGATAGCAATCTGAAATTTGATCACCATGTGTCCACAGTAGTAAAGAAATATTTCTATGTGGCACATCTTATAAATAAAGACATTGTATTAAGATCTAAGGAGGTTATAATTCCATCATACCTGGCCCTCATCAGACCAATAACTGAGTACAATGCTTCCTTTTGCATGTACCTTACTAGACACATGCAGCAGTTGGAGAGCCCACAGGAGTTTCTTGCCAAGAAATTATAGGGTACACAAAACAAGTCTTATGCAGAAAGACTGAAAGTCCTGTCACCATATTCTGTTACCTACAGGTTGATAAGGGGTGACCTATGCCTGGCTTACAGGGCAGTCTCTGACCCAGGACTGATGGAAATGCTACACATTTTTAAATCAAACTGCAGGGGGGTCCGTTGCTCCTGGGGTCTTAATCTAACCTCTGACATGAACAGATCATGCTGGAGAGTTAGATACATCTCCCAGAGACTGCCACATCTCTGGAACAAGTTTCCAATTCATTTGAAACAGAGACCCTCCCTTACCTTCTTCAAATGCAACCTAGATCAATGGATGGGTGACCACAAATTCACTCCTGGAGTGGTTACATATCCCTACAGGACAGAGGAAGTCTGTATTAATTACCACAGACTCTTACCTCTGTAAACTCTGCTCACCTAACCAATGATAATTGGGGCAACTTGGGATAAATATGGCTAGGCCTGTAAGGGCTCTAGGGCCATTAGCCTAGTAAACTTCTGTAGACCTATGAAACTATAAAACTCCACCCAACAAAATTATTTTTTCTTCTTGTATCTGCTATCCTATCTCTGCATTCACTGGTAAGCAGCTGTACTTCTGTGTTACAAAGATTATTCTTGTAGGTAAAATTGTTGACTAAGTACAATCAAACCCATGGTAAGCAAATAGCTTTTTACTTAACGATATATATATATATATATATATATATATATATATATATATATATATATATATATATATATATCTATAGATCCCCTACACTACACTGACACACCACAAACCCAACAGCCGAAATGCCAACACCAAAACACTGAAACCACACAATACTGACAGTCCACATTACCGAACACCATAACACCGACTCACAACACACACAACACAAGCACACCAAAAACCTTACAAACCTACACTAAACCTTACATACACAACTATCTATGCACTAACCTTAACCCAAACCCTAACCCTAAAGCCTGTCACTATCGCACACTTACCTTACCCGCACCCTAACCCTAAAGTCCGTCACTATCGCACACTTACCTTACCTGCACCCTAACCCTACAGTCCGTCACTATCGCACACTTACCTTACCTGCACCCTAACCCTACAGTCCGTCACTAACGCACACTTACCTTACCCGCACCCTAACATCCGTCACTATTGCATACTTACACAGTTGCGCTCGTTTCGCATGTCTGTGTTTTCAGCGTCAGGATTTCGAACTGTCAGTTATTTCCGTTGTCGGTGTTTCGATCTGTCAGTGTTCTTCTCAGGTAGACCTATATATATATATATATATATATATATATATATATATATATATATATATATAATATATAAAGTTAGACAAAGTGAAGTTTTCTTTGACTACTGTAAGATAAAACATTTTAAAATCAGTAGACCAGTGGTTATACAAACAACGCATTGTGAAACAAACATTCATGCCCATTTCTTGTATTCTGTGGTATATAAATCATGCTAATTACAAATATAAAGAAAAATGTAGTATTGCATTTTAAAACCATGGAAAAGACCACAAATAATTTAGCACTGTATTTTTATATTGCACGGTTTTAGGTTAAAACCATTGAAGAAATGCTTTCAGTAAATAGGAAATTGTGGAACAAGCTAACAGCTTTCTCTTTGATGTATTCCAACCTTAACAATTACTAAACATCAGCACTTTTGAGTGCTAATAACTGTAATTTAAGATCTAAATGTGACTTTAAATTGGAGTGATTTAATTTACTTTGCTGAACCTTTTTACACAGACAGATATAGGAGGCAGAATCCTGCAGGTCATACTGGGGTCTTGAATTTTTGATGGGAAAGGCTTCTTAAGATCAGCTTTTTCAGCAACAGTGTTGGTCATGTTGTTACATTACTCTTCTCATGGAACTAGCAGCCACAGGGTTAAGCTATTAAATGAATATGCCACTGGTGGCACTGCCCTGTGGGAGTGGCATTGTTAGTGGTGCTGTAATGCCTCACACACATTATTCATGTTGTATGAGATGGCCCATTCTTAGATGCATTATTACATGTTTATTTTAGTTTTATTATTTTGTATTAGCAAGTTCAGTAAATTCCCTCCACCATTCATAGAGTTACAGCTGGCAATGACACCTGCTGCAGTTCCTTCAATCTTCACGGACCAATGATGGGTGCCAAGCCAGTGAAAAATCTCTAGATCATTCCTGGCTTATATCTGTATATATGCCCATTTATTTAATCTGTGTGTATGTGTACACATATGCATGTGTTTGTGAATGTCTTTCACTCTGGTGAAGTGGAGGGAGGCTGACGTATGTAGGATGCATGTGTGTGTGTGCATGCAAGCGTGCACTCAAAAGCACGTATGAGGATTTTTTTTCCTGAGATCCACATACAAGCTATCCTTTTATAAATATATCCCTTACATCAGCTCCAGGCAGTAGAACTGCTACTTCTCATCCATCTACTGTATCATTGTTGTGGCAGTGTTGAGTGGGATCTAACTGGGGTGAAACTTTCTCTCTTCCATGTGCCGTATATCTGAAGGCTTGCATGAGAGATCCTCCTACAAATAACAGCTATCTTCAGAGCTCTGAAACCACAGTTCAGGTTTCATTGCCTTGCTCAACCTCAGAATGCAAGGACGAATTTTAAAGCAAACTGTTGAATCCTGCATGTTGTACATCTAGAATTCTGAAAACTGACCCTGAGTAACACAAAACACCAGCATTCAAACAATCCTTTACAATACATATTCAGTGGGTCCTTTAAGGCCACTAATTTTGGATCAGTGACAACATCAGCTTATAGCTTCAGAGTTTTCTGTTGAAGATCACATGCTACGCTCATTGCCTTTATAATATGACACTGATTGTTAGGGCAATCAGCTGATTTACATTACCACCTTCACTTTTTGAAGGATATGGTAATTTCCAAAACTGATGCAGTGCGGCTTATTAGCTTAACATTTTTTTAACACAATTACCTTTTTGGAAAAAAAGGTGGTGAAGGATTGCATTTAATATATAATGTCAACGATTAGAAAGAAATTAAGAATTATAATATAGACTTATTCTTTACTTAAAAAAAAAAAAAAAAAAAAAAAAAAATATATATATATATATATATATATATATATATATATATATATATTAATTCACATTCTCTAATTCTGTCAATGTCTCAGGTTAATAGAGTACTAATATTTTAAGTTTCCCCTGAATGGTCCATGTCTGCAGTAGTGTAACTAGGATATGGTGAAAAGGACAACTGCACTGGGTGCAAATGTGATGGGGGCACAAACAGCCAATCCCGATCTCAATTTAATACAATACTCCCCAGATTCAGCAAGCCCTGCACAGTGTGCAGGAATAGGGCAGGAGCTGCAGCGGGCTATATGGCTGCCATGCAATCCAGGAATAAGCTGTAGGGACGTGCACAAGTGCTCCAGCACTAGTCCGGCACGTACTCAGCCCCTGTATGCAAATTTCCCCATTTGCAGGTGAAATCCATGCAAATGAGGTGAATTTGTGATCCATGAAGCTGGAAGCCAATCGTGCAGGACTAGTGTAATCTGTAGAAATGTACTTGGCCAGTAACCGAGTACTTTTCTGCAAACTACAAAACGGAACCATGACAGCTCCAAATAAAGGGTGGATATTATGTAGAAAGCATGACAATGACCATATATATGGCCACTGGTATGGAAAACAGTTGCAAAAATAAAAAAAAAAATCAACTTTTATTTTTTTTGCAGCTCTCACCTGTTTAAGCGTAGGGCAGCGGTGCGCAAATGGGAACAGGCGAAAAATAAAATAAAAACCATAAAATAAGCATTCTAACCAAAATCAATATTTTGCCATTATACTCAATGACAGGCAGAAGACAACATGGCCAGTGACTAGTGGCTGCTAAGGGGGGTGGCTCAGTGTGGGACCTGTACAATGCAAATGAGGTGAATGATACTGAATCCCAGATTTCCCCTGCATGCTAGTCAGCACAAAAAAGTGTAAGAGCAAGAATACCTTGGTGCAAGCCTAGGAGTTAGCTGACATCATAGGGGTGAGTGTCAGGCATACTGTAAGTGGATTGGAGCCCTGTGGCTTGGGTTTGCCCTTTAGCAGAGCTACGCAAGGTGGTGTGTCTGAGGCTGCCTAGCACTATTTACATTGCCTAAGTGGGTGTGGGGTTTTAAAGGAAAAAAAAAAAGTAAACCAGGAAATTGCAGCTCTGTGCACATTTGAGCACTATGTTTGCACGGCGCACCCCCAGGGTTAAACAGGAAGGCGATGGGAAGGGAAAACAGCAGTAGGAAGGTAATCTAGGAGAACTAACATAGCTGACAGGTGAAATGTATCAGAATCAGCCAATTACAAAGGCAGCAGACCAGCCCAGCCCAGAACACTACTATAAACTATGCAAACACCTTTCCCTTTGGTTTTTCCCACATACTCTACACCACTGGTGTATACAAGTGGAGAAATTTTAACAAACAAATACAACAAAATGATAGGGGCTGCAATAGCTATCATACATCAACATGTGAAAGAGGCTAAGGGTGGTGAGGATAAGAATACTGTCGGCTAACCCACAGTGAGGAGATGGAGAAGAGTGTACAGACCTAGGGTAACCTACCAGGGGCTACAAGAGCTGGAGATAGTGGAGCGCTATAGGGTTGACAGGGACCTCTTACAGCAAATTGTTGAGCTGTGCCGACCACACCTCAGACACACAGCTAACAGAGGGGAAATCCATCCCAGTGGATACCTAGGTATGTGTAGGCCTAAGAATACTAGCTACAGGTACTGTCCAAAGGCCAACTGGGGATATGATGGGGATCTCACAGGCATCAGTATCCAGGATACTCCACCAGTTCCTGGGTGCCATGTCAGCACATGCCAGTGAGCACGCATATTTCCCCAACACACGAGGCATTCGCCAGCAATCTCTTCCACCAAATAGCAAAATACCCGGAGGTAGTAGGTGCTACAGACTGGACGGACATATGCATCAAAGCAGCACCTGGTGAGTGGGGTAGGGTCTACATCAACCACAAGGGCTTCCCCTCCATCAATTGCCAGGTGATGTGCGATGCCCACGGCATTATAATGAATATGTGTGCTGGTTGCCCTGGAAGCGATCACGATTCCCACATCTGGCATCTGACACAGTTGTACCAGAGATTTGCCAGTGGGGACATCCCTTACGGTCACCTAGTGTGGGATGCTGGTTAGGCACTGGAGCCGTGGCTGATGACACCCATCAGAAATGCACACACACCCGAACAAGAACTCCATAATGAGGTACACGCACAGACCAGAGTTGTAATAGAGCATGTGTTTGGGATGCTCAAGTCATGGTCCCAGTGCCTGGACACATCTGGTGGAGCCTTGCAGTACTCCCCAGCTACATGTACTCAAATTGTCATTGTATGTGCCATGCTACACAATATGATCCTGTTGAAACAGCTGCAGCAGGAACAGCATGGGGCAGGGCCACACAGCCCCCCACCATTGCCAAGACCTGCACAGGCACAGAGTGACTCGGAGGAGGAACGACCTGAGCTTGCCCCAGTAGGCAGAAAGAGGCATGCCCAGTATGCCCTGGCCTTGGCAAAGAGGCAATGCATAGCACATACACTGACACAGGAGGGACATGGAGAATGACACCACTCTCTGACTCACACATACAGTAAAAGGGATGCCAAACATGACACTACCTGTGCTCAACCATGTATAGGGAGTGTACTATGTGCATCTGACATAGGCAGCCCTCCAGCACCATCCTCAATACTGGCACACCCAGAAGGTAAGTCACTCTCCTTACCAATTGCCAAATGGAGTAGTATGTGTTGTTACCTGTATCTATGATATGGATGTGAGCATGCAAGGGAACTGGGTGGCTGAATGGGATGCCAGCAAATAGTAGACACCTGAAGTGGCAGCATGAGATGTGCAACAAATACTGGTGTCACCATAGTAGCCAGTAGTACACATGGTGACAAAACCCACTGCATGAAATGTGCTGGGCCACATGTGTGTCCATATGGCACACACATGCCAGTCAGGGAGGTTCACATACCCAACAACAGTCTCAGCCAGCAGGACAGGTGTAGACAAATACAAACAAAGGCTGTGCTATGGGTAACCTCCCCCCCCAGACCTACACAGACAGACTACATCAGGTCAAGCAGTGGGATGTTAGTTCTGAAGGGTAGGAAGTCAGAAACTGATATGTAGGTCAATCAAACCTAAGATGTGTAGTACACTGATATGCCTCTAGTCAGCATGATAGGTTAGAATACAGAATGAAATGGAGTACCTGACATACCAGTACAGTCATAGCAAATGTGTACAAGTGTCAGGTGTGCCCCCCCCCCAATCCTAAACAGAAATGTAGAAACAGTCAGGTGTGCCCCCCCCCCAGTCCTATGTAGAAATGTAGAAACAATCAGGTGTGCCCCCCAGTCCTATGTAGAAATTTAGAAACAGTCAGGTGTGCCCCCCACTCCTATTTAGAAATGTAGTAACAGTCTGGTGTGCCCCCCCAATCCGATGTACACATGTTGTAACAGTCAGGTGTGCCCCCCAGTCCTATGTAGACATGTAGTAACAGTCAGGTGTGCCCCCCTCCAATCCGATGTAGACATGTAGTAACATGTATGTGTAGGTATAATACAAGTGGAGCACAGATGATCTGAGGTGGCCAAGGTAGCAGGATAGATTGTAGCATTTGTACAATATGCAGGTATGCGTGTGTTAGGATGGTGTGTGTTTCATAATGTGTGAGAGTGGTCAGTATGTATGCATGCATGTTGAGGTTTGACCTGGTGGCCATTGCCCACTACTGCTGATGACAGGGCCAAGTCCTCACAACTACAGTGTCAAAGACAATTTACCCCAGTATAACACATGCTAGCAGTAAGCCATTGTAAATGTATGGTGGTAATTTGCGTCACCATCTGAAAGTTGGACATGGCATGACTGTTGGCCTAGATATACAAGCAGTACAGAGGGAAAAGTATCCCAGACATATAGTATATAATGTGTAACCATGAAATGGATACACCCTTGGAGTTGTACATACAGGTATGCATCACATTAACTGGTCTTGTTGTAGGAAATGCCGATGTCATCTGGCCGAACACTTGCAGATCACAAAGGTGATAGGACTGATGTACTGGGAAATGGCTGATGTCCCTGCACAAGCCAGCATAACTGTAATGCCCCATGCATATCTGTGAGTCAGATGCAAGTAGTGTCCATAGCACACATGCACCCAGCTTACCCAAACACCACTCACAGGTACCTCTCTGGTCGTATCCCTGCTGTTGGGAATGGGTACAATATGAGCCCCACCTGTGTATGGCAATAGTGAAAGAATGCAGCATGCAATGCAGGTGTCCCATGCAGGTGTGTCCCTAGCTGTAAGTAGCACCCTGCCAGCATCCACCCCACCTGATCAATACTGATAGAAAGTATTGGCATGAACACTTAGCACTTCTACCCTGTCACCAAAGGGGAATATACTGTATGGCAGTCTGGGACTGTAGGACTGGCAGAATGCAATGACCTCCTACAGCTGGCCTGCATCCCCACCAAATGGCCTACAGGCCTCTGCCAAAGGTGTCCATCTCACCCGTACTGCCAGTGTATGTTATGTCATGGACATCCAAATAACAACACAACACAGTCCACATAACCCACATGCAAGGCCAAGTGGACATACCACAGTAACATGTCCACCATGTCTCACAGCATGAACTGTGGACCAACACACAGCTGTGATGGGGTGATAACTATAGGGAAAGTATCAAAGAATGTATGCATAATGCATGGAATAGGATAGAATAATACAGGGGGTGGGTGGGAGCATGGGCAGCATGGACTGTGGAAGGTCCGACACACAGCCATGTGCACATGCTACCCCTGGCTGCAAACACAAATATGGGTGGCTACAAACCTGTCCGTACACCACAATAGGAGTAATATCCTGACTTATGACCCCTGTCTCTGGGTAACCTGTGTGAATCTGTACAGCTGTGAGGTATTGCCACAGCAAGATAAGGCCATACTGTCATGTCGATAGACGTACAAGTATGGGATCCCCTGCCAGCACTGTACCAAGGTGCTGAGCTGGATACACAGACCCACAGCAAATATCTGCAGCTCCCCCTCCAGAATGGCATAAATTTCCATGAATATGTAGGCATGTGACCACAATACTGGACACAGCTGCATTCACCCTGTGTTCCCCTGAACATCGCTGTGAGCAAAAATGTCCACCTGACAGTACTTGAGGATATAAAACATCACAGTGTATAACAGTACAGATGTCTGAACATCTATGCTGACACCAGTACCATGTAGCAGAAGCAGCACAGACACAATCACCTACAGTACACACTATCCCTAGCACAGTTTCACCCCATATTGCCAACTGATCTACAGATATCCTGCAGAAACAGTTTGGTACCTGTAGGCGTAGAACACAAAGATCTGCACTGGAGTACAAACTACCTGGAATTGATCCACACATTCAATACAGAATGACATACTGGGCATGCTTACACACTTAGAGAAAAGAAGGCAATGTCAGACAACAACATACTGAAAGGTCATACTGGGCATGCTCACACACTTAAACAAATGAAGCCCATGTCTGCCAACAGTGGACCATACATATCTGACAGTTGCAGATGTTAGTGCATACACTCCTCAAATGAAGCCCATGTCTGCCAACAGTGGACCATACATATCTGACAGTTTCAGATGTTAGTGCATACACTCCTCAGTATGCACCAGTCATGCTTTCCACACACATTGGATAGGAATACAGGCATATATCCAAGGACAACACACTATAATATGCCAAACATACACATACATAGATGTGTGGAAGAGAGTGACAGTAGCAAAGAACCTTACATCATGAGGATTTTCCGACCCAGCACACAGCCAAATGGCTATGACCACATGATGTGTAAGTGTCACTCACTGTAGAAATTAACCACTGGTATCCCTCAGCATTACAGACTCTGTGGTGCAACTGGTAGCTGTGCAACATGATTGTACAAGGCAGTAGTCATCCAGCAGTTGTATACACGTACCTGCGGAATATAAACCTGTGTGTGCCTGAGTGTGGTGTGTCTACCTTTAGATGAATGGGTTATGGCCCATGCACACACACTGCTCTCCCCATAGCCCTACTATGACAAGCCTGCTGATGTCTTTCACTTTGGAATACACATTTGGGAAAAGGGTAGCCTAGTAATAATTGTGGTGTGTCCTATAACTGTGTAATGCTGTAGTGTGATAAACTAGTTAGGTAGGAGTTCTAATCCCAGACATGGCAACTGTGTATTTGGTTTGTATCTCTGTCTGTGTAGGGAGCAATGGTTTTTAGGCTACTCACACTCATTACAATTCAAATGCCCTACTTTGGTAAGCCTACTGTTGTCATTCATTTTGAAATACACTTTTGGGAAAAGAGTAGGCCAGTAATCTCTGTAGCACGTCCTATAACTGTGTAGGTAGGAGTTCTAATCCCAGACATGGCAACTGTGTGTGTCTCTATGAGGGGAACAATGCTTTTTAGGCTAGTCACACTCACAATTCAAATGCCCTACTTTGGCAAGCCTGCTGATGTCATTCACTTTGAAATACACCTTTGAGTAATCTCTGTGGTGTGTCCTATAACTGTGTAATGCTGTAATGTGGTAAACTAGTTAGGTAGGAGTTCTAATCCCAGACATGGCAACTGCATGTGTGTGTGTGTGTGTGTGTGTGTGTGTGTGTGTGTGTGTGTGTGTGTGTGTGTGTGTGTGTGTCTGTGTAGGGAGCTATACTTTTTAGGCTAGTCACACTCAAGACAATTCAAATGCCCTACTTTGGCAAGCCTGCTGATGTCATTCACTTTGAAATACACCTTTGGGGAAGGAGTACTCCAGTACTCTCTGTGGTGCATCCTACAGCAGCGTAATGCTGTAGTGTGATATAGTACTATGGTAGGGGTTCTATTCCCACACATGGTAAGTGTGGATGTTTGTGTTTGTGTTTCTTTGTCTGTGTAGGGTGCAATGCTTTTGGGGCCATTCACAGTCACTACAACCTCAATCGACCTTCTTTGACAAGCCTGCTGATGTAATTCCCAGTGAAATACACCTTTGGGGAAGGAGTACTCTAGTAATCTCTGTGGTGTGTCCTATAGCAGCTTAATGCTGTAGTGTGGTATAGTACTTTGGTATGGTTTTATTCCCACACATCGCAAGTGTGGATGTTTGTGTGTGTTGGTTTCTTTGTCTGTGTAAGGTGCAATGCTTTTGGGGCCATTCACAGTCACTACAACCTCAATCAACCTTCTTTGGCAAGCCTGCTGATGTCATTCCCAGTGAAATACACCTTTGGGGAAGGAGTACTCCAGTAATCTCTGTGACATGTCCTATAACTGCGTAATGCTGTAGTGTCATAAACTGGTTAGTTAGGAGTTCTAATCCCAGACATGGCAAGTGTGTGTGTGTTTGTTTGTCATTTGTATCCTGTGTGGAGGTGGCTGTGAGTGTGTAACAACTGGACTCATTATGGAGTGGGTTTTGCAAATTTTTTATATAGTGACCCTATTATATGTCACAATGTCCAACTTACAAACAGATGTGAAATAGATGAGAGGCTGGGGTGCCAATCCATACCCCTACATGTGATGTCAAGGCCTGGTGAACAAAGTTAGCAACCCTTGTATTACCCAGAGAACACTCTCAACCCATGTCTCATACACAAACACACTTGCCTAGGCAAAAAACGCTATGTTGGTAGTACCCTGCATATTGCCCACAGATAGAAACCATGGTGTGATTGCAGTGGACTACAGAGGGCATGGCACCCTGTCCATCAGTACAATTGGCACGTGTATGCAGACAGTGTGCCTTCCCTATGTTCCCCACTGGACGCCTGCAACACCTGTGGTGCCATCAAATGTGACCCACAAAGGACATACCATGCTATAAACATATGCCCTGTATGGACAAATGCCACTGACACCAGAGAATACCTGTATCATGCTATCAGTGTAGGTGCAGGGTCAACCTGCTGCCCATTACCGGTTCCCACCACATGAGGCCAGGACTGGCACATCTGCTGATGACAATCTGTGTACACAACATGGGCCAGACACCCCAGGTACAGTCCCACATGTCACTGTACATGCATGTGGGATGTGTGCACATCCCAGACAGCATCCATGTCATGGACTAAAGAACACATACATGGCAAGCATTGCACAGCAATGGCCACACACAATAGTTACCCAGGTGACTAGATGGTGAATACAGTACCCACCTGTGTGGGCCAATCTAGACACTACACCCCTGAGCCACACTGCAGACCATTGTTATGTGGCCTGATGCCAAGGTATACCCTTCACCTAGCCTTCTGGCACAGACAGCCACTACATACCCGTGAAGCAATGTACTCATGCATGTCAGTACTGACACCCTGTGTCTGTGTGCGTGGTGTATGATGCTTTCGAACACATTCACACTCACAACTCCCATTGGCATATGGAAGCATGCTGTCTGATGTCAGACACCTTCACATGCCCTTTGCTCATATAACCTCTGGATAACCCCTGTGGTGCATGTGATACCTGCACATTACTGTATTGTGGCAAACTAACTAGTTAGGAAGTATATTCCTGACTCTGCCAAGTGTGTCAATGTGTGTGAGTCCCTGAGAGAGTGTGGCAGTGTTGATGCTGACACCTGTTCATGTGGACAAGCATGTGTACTACACCTACCATATCACTACCATATCACTGTTGCAGATGTCACTCACCATCATATATATGTTTGGTCAGATCCTCAACATGTCAGATATGTGGAGCATGCAATAACTGCATAGACATGCAAGAGCAATACATAGTCGGTTAGGGGTTTGAAACCCTGTACTGGTAGGTGTGTGACACAAACATGCTTAGGTTTAACTCTCCCACCCCCTCCCTGACTTCCTTTGTTTCTGTCTGTCTCTCTCACTCCCTCTCTGGTGGATGTGGGGAACTACACCTGCTTTGCATAGGCAGCAGCTTGTGTTTTGTAAGCGATGTTCATGATCAGCTGATGGCCTCTGCATGAATTGCAGTCCTCCTCTAGCTGATTGCATGTGGAACAGCTGTGGTAACATTTCCATAACCAATTGCATGGAAACACACTCCAATATCTAGGAACATCATATTGGTGTTGGGCGTTTTCATTCACTGTGAGCAGGACTTAGATCTGGTGTTTGGCAAACAGCATCGCAGATGGAGATGGGATTTACCTCTAACAACATACACTGTGAAACAGGCGAACACACAGAAGGGGGATGTGCCTGACATGACTACAGAATGTAAGTGTTGCTATCCTGCATTTGGAGTAATGGTTTAACAGGGTGTGCGTGGATATGGCTGTTCTACATGTTTTAATACTTGTCATGACAGTGCTATGTTTTTGAGGAAACCCCCATCTGTAGGGTCATCAGCAGACTGGGCAGTGTGTGGTGCCTTTTGTTTCTTGTGTTACTCACAGAACACCTATCTGAGAACTGCAGAAGCACAGTGTGAGGACTGCAGCCAATACATGATGACAGCCATGAGAGTTACTGACTTCATATCCCTCATAGGACATATGTCACAACAAACCCTGTTACAACAGTAAATGTATGAGGTTATCACAGCAACATGTCAATATTGGCCCTGTGTTTGTGGCTCCAGCCACAACTCTGTCAACCTTTGTATACATGTCATGTAGTAAGAGGTGCATATGTTCTCTGCACCATTATTTATTGACATCATATCTGATAACAAGCCAGTGAGATATCAGACTGCTACACATGTTATGTATAGTAGGGGTTATATCTGAGGACATAACCTAGGCATTCTGTGGTTGTGTGTACAGTACCAAGGTCTGTGTATTTATGGTGATTGTCGACAGTGTGTGTATTGCGAATATGTACCTTGGCCTATGTACAGACTGTGGTAGATGTCATTGTTCTTGGTCCTGTTCTATCTGATGTTACATGCTGCTCCAGTGTATGGTACCCTATTGGATTACATGTTTGTAGGGTCAAACACACACATGTCCCATACCACAGACAGGCATCGGACCACGCTTTGAAGTGGCCCTGTATATGTAGGGTTAGTGTGTGAGTGGCACATATGAGGATGGTGTTGATCAGACAGTCCATATACTGTAATATTAAGCTAGCTTACCATATGTGGCTGTGGCTGTGTTCACATTGGTTGTGGGTATGCACTTTCACACAGGTGTCTGTTACTCTGTGCTGTGACATGCCTGTAGAGCCTGCTATATTTGCATGTACATGTGTATTCCCCCATAACAAATGTAGGTCAGTGTTGTGACAGTCTGTCTGTAGTTGCACAGTGCTTTGTTACATGCCTAGCAGCTTAGTGTACTTACCCAGTGTGATGTTATGTCCAGATATTTGCCAGGTGTACTGCTGCCGGACCACCATAACTGTCATGTATTACTGTCAAAGCAGTGGGATGCTGTACAGATGTAGGTCACTAACTAGTGGGTAGTATGTGGCCCTGTGACTTCTGCACCAACGGTTATGTGTCAGGATGAACAGGAGTGTGTGAATGCATAACCTATGTGGGCATATGTATTCCAGTATGTATGTGATATACCCATCTACATGGCTGTTAACATCCATATTATCAGGCTTGGTCTACATGTCTTGCACTAAGGGGTTCTGTGTATAGCTCTGGACTGACCAGAGTGTGTCAGACTGTCCACATTTAATGACCATATCTCTTCTGTAGTCCACAGGATCATTACTGTGCTAGCAATGGTGCTGTACTATGATGTCCTTAGGAAGTCTTTCAGGAGCCAATGGCACACATGTTAAAAGCAGATGTGACCTCCCACACCCAACATGTTTGTTAAGGCAACCGCTATTGCAGTAGCAACAGTCTACATATATACCTGCAATACATACCTGACATCCCCTTGCACTAAGAGGTTGGGACTATTGGGGCTGAGGTAGGACTCCACTCCATGTTCTGGACATATGGTGAACAAATATGTACATATAATTATCCATATATCTGTATAGATATATACACATATACATATTGATATATATATATGTATATATATATATATATATATATATATATATTTAAATTTTCCTTAAAATACCTTCCAAATATATACTATCAAATTAAGCACCTATAAATAAAGATCAATCACTTATAATGGGTATTTTCATTATTTTAAACCCCGAATTGGTTACAGAATTTTTATAGGGACTTTTGTTATAGATATCCCAAACAAATTTCTTACCCCTAAAAAGGCCTACCCCTTCACATGGAGGATCATTTATTTTTTATTAATAATATTAAATTTTAATTCCTTAAAATTTCACAACAACCCCCCCCCCACAAAACACAAAACAAAGAGATCACCAAAGGGCCCAAATAGGTGACTTCAAATGGATCAAAACCCTAGGAAGGGGAATTTTAAACCCATATCCCTTCCCTGTTTAAACCTCAAATTTTTTTTCCTTCCCAAAGACTATTGGATCTGATAAAATTTCCCAAAAAAAAAAAACAACAAAACAACCCCCATAAAAAAACCCAAAAACACAAAAGTAAGTAAAGGCAAAAGTTCCCCCAAAACCAAACAAATGGAAACATATATTGGGAAAAACAACGTGTCCCTTTTTCCCGTGGTAAGGAAAGGGGGTTTAAGGTGTGGGGATTTCCCCATGCAACATAGGTTTAAAGGGTACTATAAGGGTCCCCCGGGTTAAAAACCAAGGGTTTTTGGCTCAGAAAAAGCTTAGGGGTCGATTTAAGGCAGGTTTTTGAGCAGCCCTTTAAAAAATTTTCAAAAAGGGTTTGTGTAAACTTTAAAAAGGTTTAAAAGGGGTTCAAAAACCGTACGGGCCTTTTAAAATGTGGCCCACCTGTTGCAAACGCTTACCCGTTATATTCCGGAATTTGGAAACCTTTCCAACCCTGGCCTTTTTGGCCCGGTAAATTCAAACCCCACCCCGAAACAAAAAGGAAAAACTTTAATAATGTTTTAATGCCAAAATTTAAATTAAAAAGGCCTAGGCCCCTTTTTCAGTAAATGGAGCATCATGTCTTTTGGGACAAAAGTTAAGGCCCCGGGGCCCCGCACTTTTAAAACCCTGTGAAAAAGGACAAAACCAAAAAGGGAATTTTCCATACATGGCCCCACACCCCGGCTGGGGGAAAATCATGGAGACCTTTCCCGGGGCTTTCCCAAAGGGAAGATGGTTTCAAATTTTAGATGAAAAAGGCCACCTCACAAACTGGAAAATCCAAGGCCTTCCCCGGAAAAAAATGGGGTAAATGTTCACCAAAACCCTACTGGGATTAATTACCCAAATTGGGTGAAACTGAAACTACCCGTTCCCGGTTTAAACCAAAACCATGGTTTGTACCTTCCCCCAAAAGGAGATGGGAAAATATTGTTTCAAACATTGGGCCTGTTTAACACCAATTCCCCTACTTTAAAAGCCAAATTCCGCTGGGGGCCTTTATCCCTGTAAAAAAAAGTAAAAAATTCAAAAGGTTTCCATTTTGGGGTATTGGTTTTCCCCGGGGGGAAAAAAACCCCAAGCTTTAATTCACTTACAAAATTTTCCCACCCGTGAAGGGAAAGGCAATAAGGAAAAAAAAACCCTTTTTAAAGGGAATGCCATTTGGGGACCCCACCTAAAAATACCAAAAGTCAAAAAGAAAGCTTTGGGGAAGGCCCCATCAAGAAAAATAAACCCATTTTTAAACAAATTTTTTGGAAAAACAAAAAATCAAAAGACAACCTTTTGGGGCCCTTTTGCAGGAGGAAAACCAGAGGAAAACCGATATGTCAAAATTTCAAATGAGGGTTCACCACAGGTTTTTCCAAAATTTTGGGTGACAGGCAGGTTTGGAGGATAACCCCTTTCCAAATTCACCCCCAAAAAAACTCCAGGCCCAATGAGGAACGTTAGCCCCAAAAAAAAGCACCCCTTGGGGCCCATGGGGTACCCTGTCCCTTAACCTGAGGTTTTAAAACCCCGTGGCGTGTTTTAAAACACCCTGTAAATTGGGAATTCCAATGGGGCCCCCTTTACAAATGCACAACCCCAAAATTGCCCCTTTGTTCAAATTTCTGCAAAAAATGGGAATTAATGGACCCTTTAAAAAAATTTTCCTTTACCAACCCATTTTGGGTTTTTCAAAAAACCCGCCAAACTTTTTGTTTTTAAAAGGGGCAAAAGGCCAAAAGGGGGAAACCCAAGATTCTGGCAAGGTGAAAAATTTTATGGGTATATTGAAATACAGCTTAAATTTAACCCATTTCAAAACCAAATTTTCCCCAAAATTAGTACAGAAAAAGGGGGGTTGCTGGCCCCTGTTTTTTTTGTAAAGCTTTTGGGTGTCACGGGGCATATTTTTCCCCCTAAAATTTTTTTGGGGGGAAAATAATTTTTTTTTCCAACATGTGGGGAAAATTTTGGGTTTAACCTTTTTTTAAGAAACTCCCGGGTTTTCCTTGGTTACAGGGCACATTTTAAAGGGGGAAGGGCCCCTTCCCCCCCCCCCCCCCCCCCCCCCCCCCCCCCCCCCCCCCCCCCCCCCCCCCAACAAAACAAAAAAAAAAAAAAAAAAAAAAAAAAAAAAAAAAAAAAAAAAAAAAAAAAAAAAAAACCCAATGAAATTAAATGGTTTAACAATATTGTTTGTCCAAACTTTTTCTTTTTTTTCCTTTGTCAAAAATTCATCCTACTGCATAGCTACTTAAGCTGATGACTGTCAGTCCCTGTACAGATGTGCAGATGGCAGGTATCCACTGGGATATGCAGGAAACCCTTTGCTTGATTGACACTGACATGTCTGCCCAGCTGTGTAAGAACTGGCACATATAGGAGAAAAAACCCTGATCATGCCAGGGGTACCTCCACTCCCTACCACAGTCAACAGAACATGCTTGGGTACAGGTCTCCATCACAGACACTAACCATGTGTTGTAATACATGTTGCATACATGCAACATCACCAGTGGCCATGTCAGGAGGCACCGGGATTGGCTGATGCATGTCACTCTCATGGGCCCAATTTTTGTGTTTGATTTTTGGGAAAAAATGGGGGTATCTTTTAGGGTAGGGAAGGGCAAAATCCATATGGGGTGGTCCTGTCATTTAATACCCCTTTGCCCCATCCCCTTTATGGTTACAACTGTCACCATCAACCATACAGGTAACTGATACCACAATCCAGCCCAGTTATGCATGTGCTGTGTGCAGCCTACCTGTAACACATTAGACACATGGTCACGTTAGTGTGCAGTGATAGGTCCAGGTCTCTTGGACATGTGTCTGCCTGTTATGTGTCTGTTAATGTGTTTATGAAGGTATGTCACACTATGTATTGTCCATATACACCCATTACATCCCCCATTAGCATACTGTACATGTCTGGAGATGTTCTGCATGTAACATGTAACCTGAAACATACCTCACCATAAGCACTTTGTGGTGTGTGCAATAAAAGCCACACACTTAAGTAGCACTACATACCTAGGTAGGGGTCTAGTCCCAGTGTTGCCAAGTAAGAGTGTGCATGTATGTGGATGGGTCTACATCCGGTTGCAGATTTATACTCATCCCAGTGGGTCACCTGTCCATGTGGAACAGGCAATAACTGTTATACAAACCTGTCACATGTGTTCAACTGTACCCTAGATATTTCACAGCCATGCTGTCACCACAGTGCCATACCCCTTGTGGAATATGACTACAGACCATCCTCCTGCTGACACATGTACACCTACAACACAAATGGATAACATTATGGAGACCACAATCAACCAGTGTTACTAACAGCTATAATGCATCATTGCTGGATGGCTACACTACCTTACATGTATGCATTAAACTTTACTCCTGACAACATGTTACACTGCAGTACTTTGGTACACTGTAGTACAATCAGCATGTGCATCAGAACCATTTTAGCCTGCCCCTGCATCGATGTTATGGATGACAGGGGTGGCACAGGTATCATCATATGCACAGGGTGTGTTGTTGGTTTGCCAGAGGCTGAGGGTGGGCCATACATTTGACACCATGTGTGTGGGTGAGGGGTAAATGAGGAACTGCGTGGTAATGTGGTGTGTGTAGGTATGGGATTGCCCTAGGTGTGTTGGTATAGTGTGTGGGTATGTATGCACACAGGTCTGCCATATGGCTGCCCTACACAGGTGTTTATGGACAGTTGCAGACCATAGCTAGCAGGGTGTGCAGTTCACTGCCTCTGGCCATGGACATGTGGACTTGCCTGCCAGGGGTTCCATGGGCACATCCAGGTACAGGCCTCAATGTGCTACTCCTGGTTCCCTGGTGATGACAAATGTCTGGCGCTGGAACCAGGTCCCTCCTGGGACTGGCCAGGACCACGCGTTCGCGGACTCCGTTATAGTATGGTGTGGACAGCTTCCCCACAGTGCTGGGGCTGGTACTGCCACCAGGAGCCCCTTTGGTGTCCTAGCACATCCGCGTTGACTGCCAGCTGTTGGTGTTGCTGGCCTATGTCCACACCCTGTGTATGTCTGGATGTCATGAGCATGGCCCCTATATGTGAGGGGCTAATATGTTCACTCCATAATATCATGCACTGGAGTGTCATGTGTATGTATTGCTCAGTACATGCCAGATATGCTGCTCAATCAACCTATCATGTGACAACTGCAATATATGGATATACTCCCTGGTGTAGTCTAGTAATTCCCCAATGCATTTTAATGCTGCATACATGGGTTGTCAGCCACCTCTCTGCTAAATGCGATATTAAGGGTATACCTGGTGTCTACTTTCCCTCCCAATGCATGTTCCATGCTACAGACCTTATTATACTATTAGCTGTCCCAGGATTACATACATGACAGTATTCTCTGGTGTGTCATGTGTCAGAACATGTCCATGTACTGCACAATCCCAAGGGAAGTACTGCTGTATCAACAGCCCCACAATCACACATGTGCATACATGGACACCCACACAAACACACACACACATGCACACATGCATCCTACATACGTCAGCCTCCCTCCACTTCACCAGAGTGACCCCTTACATGCAAAATAACCACCCACCAAGACACACACACACACACACACACACACACACACACACACACACACACACACACACACACACACACACATGCATACAGGTGAGGTTGCACAAAGATAGTACACACAGCCCTCCTATTACCCATCTGTCAACATGCATAACATATGGTACACAACAGCATGCAGTGCAGCTATAGTCAATCCATGCTAGCAAGAGTATAGATGTGTGTGATGCATGTGCTGTGTTAGTAGGTGATGCCACATCTCCTGGATACCACTGCATCCATGTACACAGTATTGCTGTGCACCTGTTCTGCACCCTGCCATGTACTGTGCATCACACAGGTCTGCCATATGGCTGCCCTACACAGGTGTTTATGGACAGTTGCAGACCATAGCTAGCAGGGTGTGCAGTTCACTGCCTCTGGCCATGGACATGTGGACTTGCCTGCCAGGGGTTCCATGGGCACATCCAGGTACAGGCCTCAATGTGCTACTCTGCCCTGGTGATGACAAATGTCTGCTGGAACCAGGTCCCTCCTGGGACTGGCCAGGACCACGTGCTCGTGACCTGCTATAGTATGGTGTGGACAGCGCCTCCCCCCCACAGTGCTGGGGCTGGTACTGCCACTACAGGAGCCCCTTGGTGTCCTAGCACATCCGCGTTGACTGCCAGCTGTTGGTGTTGCTGGCCTATGTCCACACGGCCATCACCACACTCCCACCAAACATTCAAGCACAGACAAACCACGGTCAGTGAGGGCCATCATCTCACCAGCCTATCTATCCATGAGCTCGGTATAAGCACGGATGGCACCAGACAGTTCATGGAAGTTGTTGCTTGCAGATGTGAGAACAGCCCTCTACAGCCTCAGGCCCTGTCTGATGTAACATTCCATATGTGCCTGCGCTGTCATGACAGTCTGAAACATGCGCCTGGTGGTACCAGTTGTGGTGCATCTGCCAGGGGCATGATGACCAGTGGCCCTACCACAAGCACCCTGGGACATCTGCCTATATGGTGCCCTGCTGGACATCTGGCTATACCTGCTGTGACCAGACACAGTAGGCATGGTTACCACACTCTCCTGTGCACTGCCATCAAATGCCAGCTGTCCCTCTGTTATGGCCACTGGTGATGGGGTATGTATAGGCACTGAAACTGTGTGCTGGGTTGGGGTGGCTAAAATGATGGTGCTGTTTCAGCCCCTGACAACCCCACCTGTGCCTCAACAGTACTATCATCATCTTCGGTGTCTGTATGGCCACCAACATCAGATTGCATGCAGGAGGGACCCTGACCCACCTCACCACCTGTGGGGGAAAACAATGAATGCACTTTAAGACCTGTACAGCATTGCATAACAGTACACACACACACACACACACACACACACACACACACACACACACACACACACACACACACACACACCACCTTAATACCTACCTGTCCGTGACTTTACAGACAGTCCCACGTTTATTCCCATGTGTTCTCCATCCTGCATCACACTTGGTAACATACACTCATTAATACCACATATTAACATATTATTCCTCTAAATGCCTAGACAAGTGATCACAACACAAGATCTGTTACTCCATTACCTCCCTGACCTGAGTGGAGTGGTTTTACATGGCCTCACTGCTGTCATTCAGTGTTCACCCTGTGTATGTCTGGATGTCATGAGCATGGCCCCTATATGTGAGGGGCTAATATGTTCACTCCATAATATCATGCACTGGAGTGTCATGTGTATGTATTGCTCAGTACATGCCAGATATGCTGCTCAATCAACCTATCATGTGACAACTGCAATATATGGATATACTCCCTGGTGTAGTCTAGTAATTCCCCAATGCATTTTAATGCTGCATACATGGGTTGTCAGCCACCTCTCTGCTAAATGCGATATTAAGGGTATACCTGGTGTCTACTTTCCCTCCCAATGCATGTTCCATGCTACAGACCTTATTATACTATTAGCTGTCCTGTGATTACATACATGACAAGTATTCCTGGTGTGTCATGTGTCAGAACATGTCCATGTACTGCACAATCCCAAAGGGAAGTACTGCTGTATCAACAGCCCCACAATCACACATGTGCATACATGGACACCCACACAAACACACACACATGCACACATGCATCCTACATACGTCAGCCTCCCTCCACTTCACCAGAGTGACCCTACATACAAAATAACCACCCACCAAGACACACACACACACACACACACACACACACACACACACACACACACACACACACACACACACATGCATACAGGTGAGGTTGCACAAAGATAGTACACACAGCCCTCCTATTACCCATCTGTCAACATGCATAACATATGGTACACAACAGCATGCAGTGCAGCTATAGTCAATCCATGCTAGCAACAGTATAGATGTGTGTGATGCATGTGCTGTGTTAGTAGGTGATGCCACATCTCCTGGATACCACTGCATCCATGTACACAGTATTGCTGTGCACCTGTTCTGCACCCTGCCATGTACTGTGCATCAAACCTCACAGGTGTACAATCCATTGCTGAATGTGTAGTACTGTGTCAGTTATGTCAGCTCTAATGTTCACAGCCCCAATGTTTTTCAGCAACACATAGCTGGGATGATATGTGGACAGATGTCATTTGTGAATGCCTGACGTCTGGTTTACAGATCTCAACATCAGCGGACCATGTATGACCAATCCAATTCTATTACACTGACAACCGTCAGAGCATACCATGGCTATGTGGAGTGTACACACCCTTATTGATATGACACACCCTTCCTAGATCTGCCATGGGACCACATCACCGCATATATTAACAGTACATGAGCCCAATATGTGACATATGTCCTGTACATTCACATGCAGTGTCTACGGAATGTGTTAGGTGTGTGGATGCTAACTGCAATGCATACACTCCGTGAGTCCATATGTGTGCACACCCTTATCATGACGGTTTGTTGCACCTATTGTTATGTGTACTACAGCATTGACTACTCCTCACAGGGGTATACTGGCATGGGCCATCTACATTTGCCAATGTATGTTCAGTCTGCCCCACACATGTCCCCCAGATTTGCATGGTTGCAAAGTATACTTATGTGCACATCCCTTGGTGTTCACACACTGCCGTCACTATTGCTGTGGGGATTGGATTACATCTGCCACAGTTCCTGAACCTGACTGTGTGCAGATACAGCCATTCTTAGCATCCTTAGAATCCCTGCTGCAGTGCATTGGTGTGTCATGCTGACACCCCCTCCCCACCTTCAACCTGTTTGCAGATGCTTGACAAGTAAGGCCTACACATGCATGTCAGTTTGCAGTGTCCCATACATTGAACACCACATGTTACAGCCTAGTCCCAGCTGATAATGTGGACCACAGTAATACGTTATGCCATAGTGTAACTCTGTAACAGTTGCCACTGTACTACTGGTATATACACTGTTGTTGCACTGAATACGGGTGATGATTCACACATGTCCCTACTGTAGGCCATGTCTCCCACCATTATGTTACTCCCTGTGGACACATTCCGCAATGACAGGATGTTAGTTATCTTGCAGGTGTCTGACATACCCTTCCAATACCCCATCATGGTCACCACTGTGATGCCATGCATTTAACAGCAACAATACATACAGATGTACAGCATGCATTCTGGGTAGGTGTGTTAGATGTGTGCATGGAATATACCATAGCCATTATATGCCTGGTGTATTGGCAAGCATCAGCATAAACCATACTCACCAGCTACCGGCTGCTGCCTTGGTGGTATACTGGAGAGACCTACATAAGAGGGTGAGAGATGTGAAGTCAGTGGCTACACCTGTGGCATTGCTACAGGGTGGGTGCAGCATTACAAGACATCAACAGTACATGTCCACAATACTACCACGTATGCACATCTGTTTATCACTACTATGCAGCAACAAACTATATCTATGACATGTCAGGTATGCATCTTCTACCTGTACAGATGCAGATGCATACACAACAGTGGTCTACTGATGTGCCCCATGGCCTTACCTGCACGCTCCTCAGCCGGTGTGTGGGTAGCACCAACCTCCACAATGGTGTCCGGCAGTTGTTGGCTATGTGGACGGGCAGGTGCAGTGATGCTGGTGAGGAGCTCCTCAACACGTGTCAGGGGGGATGGATGGCATGGCCCCCCATTGTGAGGTGATCCCCCCCGACTGTAGCAGCATGCCGACGGGCACTGCGAAGCAGGTCAGAACAATGATGCTGGACCTGCTCATAACTGCAGTTGTGCAGTCCGACATCATTGACCCTGTAGACTAGGTCATTCCACAGGGTGGTCTGCTTTTGCTGCTCATGGGCGGCCTGTCCAAAAAGGACAGGGTAGTGTTGGATTAGGAAAGACATAAAGATGGAAACAGGTCTGGGCAACTCATGCAGCAAGGTTACCACAGTTCTTAATACACATCTCTGTCACCCCCCAACCATATCAGTGACAACAAACTGTACATACAACTCAATAGATATGGATACAGCTTACCTACCAGTGGGGCAGATATTGTATTGTACCACACTTTGTGCTATGTGTTTGTAGCCATGTTCCCTGTGGGGACACTATCATTGCTGGCCTGTTACAGACTATTCACCTGCATGCCATTGTCAGGGCCACTATGGTTCCATATATGCCTGTGGTATGCTTGCTTTGTGATTGCCGCACATCTGACTTTCTGTGTTATTGGGGATATCTATGCATGCTGTTGGACATGTTCTGGGATTGTGTAGACTATTACTACCCACATATGTTCTATAACAGTGACGCAATAGCATGTTTAGGGAATATTTGCCAGCAGAACCACCTCTCCATACTCATCTACCCATGTTACCAGGCCACATCACATGTGGGATCCACCATGGGGCCTTCTCATGTACTAGTCCAGCACTACCTTCAGGTGGAACCAACTCAGGGGATGTTGTCCCCCCCCCCCTTTGGGGGCACACACAGACATGATCTTGTCTCCCAAGGTCAGGTCCAGGGTCTGTTCCATAGCAGGCTCCACAGACACATGTGGGATGTGCTGCATCACCTTGAGGCACCCAGTACACATTCACAAGGTCCACATGCTCCTCCTTCTCAGCCACCAGGCTAGGCACCTTCTGGACATGGACTGCTGTTGTGAGTAGCAGTGGGTGGGAGGCTTGTTCCCTTTGTGTCCATAGTGGGGTCCATGGGGCTTCCACATCACAGACCACACACACTATCTAGGGTGGTTACCCACCCACCACATGTGTTACATACCACCTCTATAAGCTGTCCTCTATATATCTACCAACTCGGACCACCTCCACAACTATACCTGCCATATTTCCCCATATTCCCATTCCCTACTTCACAGACAAGGGCAATGTGGTCCCAACAAGGGGTTCACATGTGACATACCCATCCATGTTGCACACACTGACAGCTGTATATATCTGTGTGTATTGCTATGTGTGCTGTTCCCTTGCACATAGCATGCAGCACTGTGGTGGTAATATAGGGGACCTGTATTTACATACATATATGTGTGTGTGTGTGTGTTTGTATATATGTAGACATGTGCATATAGGTATATATCTATATATGTGTAGATATATATGATGTTGTATATATGTGTTTATATATATGTCTACATATGGGTATCTGTATATTTGTGAATATATATATAAGGGTATGTTGCAGACAATCCTGTAACACCAGTGACTTGCTTAGTATATGACAACAGTATTTCACATATGGGCCTGTGTTCCAGCCTCTGTCCTCCACCTACATACCAGGCTTTGTCCATATGACATGCTGTCAGGGGTTGTTATGTAGTGGGCTGTGAGTTTGTCATGCTACCATTCCTGTCATCAGTCCACTGCTATTGTGGCCCCCACACATATTGTGGGGTTGGATCCATATATGTGTGGGCTTCATCTAAACAATACATGTGTGCCCTTATGCACTCCAGAGGCCAGTGTATGTAACAGTGGCATATGGCCCTGTATGTCAGTCTATGGGGGGGATGCACCATAACTAACCTAGGCTGTTACAGCATGCAGGGGTATCAGGGGTAAGCTGCCTTAATGTATCTGGATGTACATTACCATACAATTCACCTTGGGTAAATGCAGGCCTACTGATTCCTGCTATACAGACTGTTCTGTTTGTCAAAGTGACTGTGATGGTGTTAGTTATGCCTTGTTATGTAACAAATACATCCCATTGTGTCAGCTGAGGTCTTTACCCCCTAGGGATTGTGTACAGAGTGTAGATAGAGGCTGCTGGACTATACATCTGCATTACTTACTGTTGATTGATTGCTATCCTGGGACCTAGTCCGTCTTTACTATTGTACTTTTTGAAGGCCTCGGCCTGGACAGCAACATATGTAAACCTTTCCAGAATACTGTATTAATATAACTGTTTCACAGTTACATTAGTCTGTTTATATGTATGTCAGAGTCCAAACAGCTATATGACATGGCATATACAACTGTAATACTACACAAATAAAGCTTTCCCATGTATGCAAACCTGTGTGTGGTGTTATATCCATTGACCTCTCTGTGGGTATATGTTGTAGGCAACAATTGTCATTTGTATGGGTGGCTCATACAGTCTCTAGTTGGTAAGGTGGTAACTGTAGGCATAGTGGCTGCTCCGTATTGTGTGCAACTTCTACATGTGTATCTTCCTCTACATATCTCTGTGTGTGTATGTGTAGTTACATAATATACGTATCTGCATATATGTGTCTGTGTATATGTATCTTAGGAATGCTGATTGCTTCCACATTGTACATTCCCTATAGTAGCCAGACTGTACTGCATGATATGTTACTGATACCAGCCTGACATCATACAGGTGGGATATAGTACTGTTAACATCTTGTGTCCATATTGTGTCAGGTCCTGGCTATGTGATTTGCAACAGTTGGTACTGTATTGCAGGGCAGACGTGTTTGGCTGTGGGGGGGTATCTATACATACAAGACATATGTTGTTTGGGCCCCCTCACCCCCATTAACGGTGCATGTGGATATATATGTTTTTGTTGTGTTCTCTTTTATATCTATAGATATATATGTCTGTGTTCTATTTTATATCTATAGATATATGTCTGTATATACATATATAGATATATATTTATGCTTACATACATATATATATATATATATATATATATATATATATATATATATATATATATATATATATATATATATATATATATATATATATATATATATAGACATATAGATGTAGACATATATTTCTATAGGTGTATGCATATGTATATAAATGTATATATATATATATATATATATATATATATATGCATATATTTATATATCTATCTATCTATCTATATCTACATATATAGTTATGTTTTATATATATATATATATATATATATATATATATATATATATATATATATATATATACATACACACACACACACACACACACACACACACACACATACATCTACATGTTTAAATACATTTCCTGTACTGTTGAATGACTGTGCTGGATGATATGTTTGTGAAAACATTAGGTTTATGTACATCTGACATGGCTTATTGGTAAATCACTTTGGCTATGGTGTATGGGGTCCTGGGTTCGAGCTTTGCAAAGACTGTTTATTTTGTTGCTGGGCAGAACAAGGGCCACTGGATACAGAGTGATTAAGGCACTTTTAAGTAGTTGTAAGCGGGTTGTGCGGAGGTAACCACTGCTAACTTTCGGTTACAGTTTCTTATACTCAGCTTCTAAATTGCTGAACCTGTGTAGGCATTGCTTACCCCCACGCAAACAGGCTTAAACCTGCTTACTGCTGCTTAAAAGTGCTTACTCCTGCTTACCCCCAAGCTAATTTCTTTAAAAGAAAAGAAAAAGGGGTTGATAGGAAAGTGGTGAAAAAGGGGCACAAAGAGGTAAAGAGAATAGGGAAAATAGCTAGGGATGTGCAGGATGGGTGTAGGGTAGGTCCATAGCTGCCCATTTCTTCTACAGCAACATCTGTGCATATACACTGAATTTTTAGGAAGATTTAGACACTGAAAACCCTGATCGAGGGGTGAGGACAACAATAATATGTTGTGATGCCAATTAGACCAGATTACATGTGTCCAGTGGACGTGTGTGTGAAATGGATAGCTATGTATGGGGTGAGATTTTTTTTTTGGGAACAGATTGCCCTTTTTTTTTTAGGTGAGAGTGGGATATTGGGGAGGGCTAGAAGGTATATTTGGGGAGGTAGGTTGGGTAGGTTAACAGACAAGACAGACAAGATGCATACAGGGACGGTATATGACACATGTAGGGGGTAAACACCTTGATGGGGAGGGGTGTTGGGAAATTGGATGCCGATGAGCCCCCTAGTGGAAACAGTGGGACTGAGGTCCCCACCCAAGGACAGTCAACACTGCCCCGAAGATGGCTGTACTGGGGGCTGAGTCAGAGATCCAGGCCGACCCTCTAGTCTCGATACGTGGCCCTTGAGCTGATGTAGCAGATCTCCAAACTGCTGACTGAGCTCACTATGCACCACGACCTGGACCTGGCAACGGGTGATAGGTTCCTGACCGCACCTGCTCCTGGGGGGGTGAGCCCCATCCCCTGAGGCAGTTTCACCCGAAGGTGATGCAGGACCAACAGACGAGGAGGTCCCAGGTTGGGCCTCAGATGCGCTGGTGCCCGGTGCTACGGCCAGCTGAGTTAGGACAGGTGGGTCTACTGGGACCCACATTCCCATATGTGCTATGGTGTTTATGTTTTATCAACATTTGTGGGTTAGTAATAGTCAACATATTCCAGGATTAGGTATAACAGCATGCATAGATATTCCCATGAACCCAGACACCAGATATGGAACAGTTGCATAGCAAACAGAACACATGCATATATGGGACCACAGTGGTAATTACAACAGCATGCAGGTACATTGATAGCACTATGCCACCAATGTTGGAGTATTTCAACGTAGCACATGCATAGTAACAGATTTAAATAATCAAACAATAGGACATATGTCCCAACATTACAGTGAAGTCATCATGTACCAATTGAGTTGGGTATTTAGTTTATTGTTGGAGATATGGTGGGGGGAGAGAAAGATGTCAATTAACAGCTAGTATATTCCTGTAGTTTGCATTATTTCCTAGTAAGTGCTGTCATCTGTACCTTACAAGTATTACTACACTACCCTATTGCCCTAGTATGGACAGTGATATGGCTGTCGACAACTATATACATGAACTGGTTTTACCTGCAGTATACACCTCTTACTTCGTAGACCTGTGGAGGAATTGTTTGTTAACACTAACTGTTTCTACACATACTCCTAGATTCCAGGTTGATGTTATGCACATACCTGTCCATCTCTTTTTGCAGAGACTCTGGCCATGTCTTGGCCACATGCAGATGAACCGGGACATATGTAGACTATTGCCCTCTTCAACCTTTAGTAACTTACAGCACTCCTATACAGGATTTCCTAGACAGTTATATTATGTAGCAGAGTGTGGGTGACAGTGATGAGTGATACCTTATTATTCAGAGCAACTGCAACACTCACAATGCCATACAATACCAGAGTAAACAGTACCAGTACAGGGTATCAATCTTTTATTTCTAGGCACAGTGTTCATATCTGACGGACCCGTGGGAGCAATGTTTGTTAGCACTACATGAATGTTTCCACACAAATTACCAGAATCCACATTAGTATTATGCATATACATCTCACTCTGTTACTGTACACATTCTGGTCACAGCTTGACAACATGGGGGTGTATATGGGACATACTTGGCTTATTACTCTCATAACATTTTGGGGAGTTGCTAGTGTGACAGATTTGTTCTTATAGATGTGTAACAATCAGTTGTATTTCCTGTTTGCTGCCTAAACATCTGGGATCATACCACTGATTTCCCAGGGGGACAGGGTGACAGGCAGCAGATATGAGCCAATATACTGGACATTCTGGACATATCTGTACAGTTGTGGGGTATGATTCTGTATGTAGCCTACTTCCACTCCCAGGATTCGGACCATGGCTGTGTCTGCTAACACTAAAACACTGTCCATCACAGTTGTGTGTGCTATATAGATATTGCTGTATATCTCTTATCTGATTTCTGTGTATAATTCTCCTGTGGTTTTACATTCAGACCTTGTATTATATCACTCTTATACAGGATTTCCTAGACAGTTATATTATGTAGCAGAGTGTGGGTGACAGTGATGAGTAATACCTTATTATTCAGAACAACTGCAACAATAACAATGCCATACAGTACCAAAGTAAACAGTACCAGTACAGGGTATCACTCTTTTATTTCTGGGCACAGTGTCTGTATCTGACGGACCTGTGGGAGCAATGTTTGTTAGCACTACCTGAATATTGCCACACACAGTACCAGATTTCACATTAGTATTATGGACTTACATCTCACTCTTTTACTGTACACACTCTAGTCACAGCTTGACAACATGGGGGTGTAGATGGGACATACTTGGCTTATTACTCTCATGACAGTTTGGGGAGTTGCTAGAGTGACAGGTTTGTCCTTATAGATGTGTGACAATCAGTTGTATTTCTTGTTTGCAACCTATACGTCTGGGATTATCCCACTGATTTCCCAGGGTGACAGAGTGACAGGCAGCAGATATAGGACAATTTACTGGACATTCTGGACATATCTGTACAGTTGTGGGGTATGATTCTATAGGCAGACTACTACCACTCCCAGGATTCGAACCATGGCTGTGTGTGCTAAAAATGCAACAGTTCACATCCCAGTTGTGTGTGCAATTTGGATTTTGTTGTCTGCTTTTTCACTGTTCTCTGTTTATGTCTCTCTCAGTTTTACTAAATGACCTCTGGGTATTACACCAGTCATATACAGACATTCCTACACATTTTATTTATGTTGCACAGTGTGGGTAACAGTGCTTAATAAAACAGTACTATTAAGTGATTGCAAATCTACATTACCATATGATACCAGTGTAAACACATACAGTCCAGCAGTTAGATCTTTATTGTCAGACTATTATGCTTTTATTTATATACAACCTATATGAAACTCTTCCTGACATATTCTCTGGTGTATGCAGCACTTGCCTTTAACAATAAAGGTTTTTATACAGGCAATTAACTTACTAATACTTTTAGATTTATTTCTTCTGACAGTACATGCAAGAGGATTACTAACCTGCCTCGCTTCACAACCTCTCCAAGCAACATCCATGGGCCTCCTGGTTCGCAGCCTGCTCACTTGCCACTGTGAAGGACATAAGAGGGATATTTAGCCAAACCTATCCATAATATTCATGAGCTGGCGATTATTAAATAGGTAGTGGAGTGATACTTACACACACACAGCTGGGATCTCCCCTGTCATCCTAGCCTCTGGGATCCACTGATCCAAGAGATCCCCCTTTTGCCGCATAAGGTCAGCACAGTGATGGTCCCAGGCTTCCTCTTTATATTGGGAATCCTGGTACTGGCCCTGCAGCAGTCTCTGCTCATGGTCTTTGACAAGGAGTCCTGCCATAACTCTGGACTCCTGGATGCCCCAGCGCTGCGCCCGAAAGCGCACACCCTCTCCCATTCCAGAAATGGTGCCAGCAAGGGGAAGCTACAACCAGTTATGAGATGTATTCCCACTTTTAGGTTTTAAATAGGTCCAATTTCTCTCACTTTGCCATGATTGGATGGTTTTGAAAAGGCTAAACTATGGGCAAACCTGCTTAGCTAAGGTTGGCATTGCTTAAAGGGGTATACCAATGGGCAAATTGAGTTAGCTGGCCTACACATTGCTTACACCTACTAAGCTGGGCTGTGCAATGCTTAGCATTCCTTAATATTTAATTTGCATTATATTTGCTTTTTGACATTGATTTATTATTCGTTACATGTTATATGTGTGTCTGGTATCCATGATTCATGTGTACATACACTGTTTGGGGTCCTTGTGTTTATTAGGGGACTTCAACACTTTATTACAATTACACTTCACATCTGAGCTTACTGCAGTACTCCAGTTCACATATTTGTCTTATGTAGTAGGTTATACAACATAAGACTGTATATAGATTTCTTTCACATGTTCAGTTTGATTTTCCCATAGTGAGGATTTGTTTGGTGAGACCTCAATCTTATGTACTGTTGTGATGGCGTAGTGGTTACCTACTATGACTATAGTGTACAGGGTCCTGGGTTCAAGACCTGGATAGGCTGTTTATTTTGTTTCTGGTCAGAACTGCGGCTGTTGCATACAGAGTAATTAAGGCACTTTTAAGCAACTGTAAGTTGGTTTTCCCAGGTTTGTGCGAAGGTAAGCAATGCTAACCTCCAGTTAAATATGCTTACAGAGAGTTAGCTTTAATATTCCTTAACCTATGTGTGCATTGCTTACCCCTGCACAAACAGGCTTAAACCTGCTTACTACTGGTTAAATCTGCTTACTCCCACTTACTACTGCTTAATAGTACTAACGCTTGCTTACTAGTACTTACTATCACTTACCACTGCACTAATTTAGTAAATAATATCTCATGGTTCTTGGGAAGTTGGGGGATTTGGATGCTGTATGGAGTTATCATTCCTTACACATTTTACCTTCCATTTGGATCCCTGATTCCTGTGTACATATACTGTATGGGGCACATGTGATTATCTGTGGACTTTGAAACATTATGACACTGACACCTCACATCCGCATTTAATGCAGTACTCCAGTTCACAAATATATGTTATTTAGTAGGTTATGCAACTAAAAGTATTGGTCATAAAGTGATTTGACATGGAAAATGGAATGTGCTGCAGTGGGACTTGAACCAGGAATGACTGCTTATAAGGAAAATGCTCTGCCAACTACACTATTACAATACTGTTTCATTTGCATATATCTTGCTTTTTAGTCTCTTCTGCCATTTAAGCTGCATTAACCTTAGCTAAGTGATGGGCAAACCCGTGCACCTACAGTTAAATTTAATCTGTTTCATAAAACAAATAAAATATCTTTATAGTGTTTGTTTTAACTATTGCTCTTGTACATGTGGGAGATGTTGCTGGGGGTATGCATACACCTATGAGCGGTCTTGCTCATTCTTTTAGGACTTGTCTGCTGTTCTTCATTGCAGGGGCATGTATATTCTGAGAGCTCTGTTCTCAGATACGCTCCCTGCACTCTTACACACTCCATGTAAGATTAGGAGCTCAGGCAGTGCACCTTCATTAATATGCATGGCATGCTGCCGTCCAGCTCCTAAATGGATGCTTCTGTGCAGGATTAAGCTAGTCCTGCACGGAAGAATAGTAAATCCAGGGGACTGTCTTTTAAAAGTAAGTTTTGTATTTGCTGTCAAACCTGAGCACTGCAGCACACTGTCTGCAGTCTAAACTGTAGCAATTGCTTTGCTACAGTTTTTTTTTTAATTGAAATATGAGTATTGTTGCACTCAGTGGAGGCAGGGTATAAACTGTAGAAAATGTTTGCTACAGTTTAAAAAAAATATTTTTTTCATTTGTTTAAACTAAACCAAAGCACCATAGCATTCTGTGCAGGCAGGGTATAAGCTGAAGCAATTGTTTGCTAGAGTTTAAAAGAAGAGTTTATTTTATTTTATTTTTTTAATAAAATAAGTTGAAGGAGTATTGGCAGCAGGGCACAGAAATGGGGCCAGAATGACTGGGGTAGCAGGGGCATGTTGTACATCTGGTGCATCAGTAGAAGGAATATCCCTTTTGGGTTTTTTTTTCGCACCTGATGGAAGAGCTGGTGGGGTGTGATTGGCTTATTATAGTGAAGTGCTTTTTTTTTTGCTCTGAGGTGGTTCATAACACTGTCCGAGGACACTTCAGCATGTCTGATTATTTCTGGCTTTGTTTACCTACATGTAAATCCAGACCACAATCTGGATATCAATTTTGTGATGGACAGGACTGGTGTTGGACTGATATGTCAAATTAATAGGTAAAGCATAAATGCAGTTTTACTTTGCACACAGCCAAATTACCTTTTTGGGAGAAACAGGTAGTGGATTGACTTAATAAATAATGATAATAATTAAAATTATAATAGACATCTGTACTTCAAAAAATGTATATTAATTTACATTCTCTTATTCTGTCAAGGACTCAGGCTAACAGTACTGATATTTTAAGAGTCCATGTCCAACTATTGACTTATGGATTTGCCCGAGTCCGATGAGAAGTAACGGATTTGTAATGAATGGCAGAGAAGCATAATTGTGGGATATCCTCCTGCCACTGCTGCTAATACTGGTTATTGTTGCTTTATAGGACAGATATCGACTTTGTTGGCTGTTTGAAGCTGGGGGGATAGACATGAGTTCTTAATTCAACATGTCTATTTTTATCTATTATTATTTGATTATTCCTACTGATAGGAATTTAAAGGATTGCTATGCTGTTTTATAGGGGTGGTTAATGGAAGAAAGAGATGAGTTCTTAATTCATCAAGGCTGTTTTTATCTATTAGCTGATTATTGTTTGTACTGATTGGACTTGACTTTATTGGTTGCAAGATAATTGTATTTTGCTTTGCTCTAATGTATGCCAGTTATTTTCCATTTGCACTGGTTCCTTCCACAGATGACTTGTTGAACATATTGTGGTGGTACATATTGTGCTGGATCATAGGGAGGGGAGACTGTGAATTCAGAATAAAAATATCACAAAGTTTCTACATAGGTGAGGAAGGACGTTCGTGGAATTCCATGCATGTATAACATGCTGATGCCACACATTGCTCAACTGGTTATTAATAATGTAAGTGTTAAAGGAAAACTAACTGTAATTGCTAAAGCAGTGTTGTGGTTGGTTATGCATGACACTTAAATGATTACCTCTGAAAATGCTTTAAACTTTCAATAACCCTTCCTGTTTGGACTTGCTCTTGAGACTGTTAGTCTCTTATGTTTTTTGTGAAAAGCTGGCAACAAGACGTCCCCCTCCCAATAAAAAAATATTATTTTTGCTCTTCAGGTGTGTGTGTGTGTGTGTGTGTGTGTGTGTGTGTGTGTGTGTGTGTGTGTGTGCACCCTGGGCCATAAATGGCTTGGTGGCTTAGCTACTCCTCTGCACCTAAATGAAACATTCCCCCACTGATCCCTTCAGCAGTGTATCCAAGTATGTAACTGCATCAACATGAAACACTTCACTGACTCCAGATGAAACATTTCCCCCAACGATCCCTTCAGTAGTTTGTCCATGTATGCACAAGCATGTTCCTGACACCAAATGAAACATTTTCCCCAACAACCCATTTTGTAGTCTGCCCATGTATAGAAAAACATGCCCCTGACATCATATGAAAGGTTTTGCCTTCCTCTCACAGATTTGTATCCCCCTGCTAAATTGTTCCTTACTGGCATACGTTCAGGGTTATTTACATGTTTAGTCTGCAAATGAGCTCATTTTGGATTCATCTCTATGAATCCTACTGAGACACAAATGTGTAATGCTCCCAATCTGCATATCTTTCTATTGCTTATGCCTTAAGCATATTATGCTCTTGCATTTGGGAGGAGTGTTTATAAAAAAAGCCTCTGCATTTATGTAGTCATCCTGATAGTCCATGATTTGCATAACTATGTAGTGGCACAGTGGCACAGTGGATAGTGTTGTCATCTCATAGCAAGAGGTTTCCTGGTTTGATTCTGGCTGGGGTGCTTTCTATGCAGAGTCTGCAAGTCCTCCTTTTGTTCATGTGGGTTTCCTCCAGGTGCTCCAGTTTCCTGCTACATTCTAAAGGCATGTAGTAGGTGGATGGATACTCTAAATTGGCTATAAGTGTGAGTGTGTAGTGTGGAAGAACTACTGAAGCAGGGATTACCATCTAGTGGTGTAAACCTTGGGTCTGAATGATTGTCACTGTTGAAGTGACACCTCGACCCCGTGTGCAAAAAAAAAAAGGGGGGGGGGAGGGGTTTTGGATGGATGTAGTGCCACTTTTCATGGATTACTGCTACAAAAATGTGAAGCCCCATTCTATGAATACTAGCCAAGGTCTCAACAAGTTCATAAAAATAAAATCTTTCAGGATGGTGACTCTGAAGTGCCTTTTTACTTAAATATATGAAAAAATAATTCTTATGGTGAACAGATATATAAATTCTTTTTTCATATACTTAAATATATGAAAAAAGAATTCTTATGGTGAACAGATATAGACCCGTGGTGGTGGTGCTGCGGTAGCATTGTCGCCTCACAGTAAGATGCTGTCCGGTTCGATTCTCAGCTAGAGTGTCTTTGGCGTGGAGACATACGTGAATGGGCATACCTTCGTTGAAGGTTGTGTGTCAGGCCTGGCAAGCCGGTATGTAAAAATCAACTGCCAATCATTAGCGGACCGGAGTTCTGCTGTGGCGACCCTTAACCAGGAAAAGCCGAAAGACGCAAATGGTGAACAGATATGAATAACCTATCCACAGGAATGATTTTGCTTCCCTCATCCAAAGTCCAACACCCAACAGCAGAATCTTCAGATCATACTTTGGTAACACATTTTAACAATCTCAGGACAGGGCGACTGATCACAACAGAAGTTACTTCACATCAGCATGAAGAAAATGAATGCATGTTACAGGACTTTGACAGCTTTTAAAGAGGTTTTCAGTAAGGGCACATTCCAAGCAGTACAGACAATGCTATAGTAATGTGACATACAGAAACAATGAAGACTCAGGCCTTTCCAGCTTTGAAAAGTGACATTATAAATGTGGGAATGATCCTTATAACTGTCCCCTTGTATTTCATCCATCTGACAGACACTTTGAGAAGGAAAATAACCTTTGTTTGTGAATGGTAGTTGAATCCACGGGTACTTCAGCACATAAATCTAAAGTCTTTCAGAAGTGAACCTGTTTGCCACACACCATGACATTCAACTCAGTATTTTGTTCCCTCATACCTTACAAGACAGTCTGGAAGATGGATGCTGGTTCCATTCCAGGGACTCAACATGTAATATATGCTTTGTCTCTCTCCCCCTCCTTTTCATTTAATTCCCAGGGTACTACACCAATCAATGGGAGGGTGGCCTAATGGTTAAGGTGTTTGCCTTACAAACACAAGATGCAGCATTTGAGTCTCATGAGGGATAAGTGGCTTTGCTTACAATGGCTCCTAAGGGCAGTTAGCCTAGTACTAACCTATGAACCTAAAAGAGGACAAAGCCAGTCTAATTTTGATGTCTCTCTATTGACCAAGATCTCTACAATAAACATCTTTATTAAGTTAGCACTTATTTTATAAGCAGTCATACAGTTATATAAATGAAAACAAACCATATTTACATAATCTTAGTTGCAAGCATTATATACTACTTATAATCTACCCAATCACTGTCAGTCAAACATTACATAACCCATTCATATTCTTCCTTCTTTTAAACCTCATTCCTCCCCTGCATGTACTGTTCCCCTGAATTCCCATTTTTTTCTTATGTAGTTTGCTCCTACCCTTTTCTAAATATCTCAATTCCAGTTGATTTATCTCTGTTACTATATTCACTACTTCTAGTACAGTTGGTTTAGACTTTGATTTCCATTTTCTAGTAACTGCTTTCTTTTGGAAGCCACCACAATTAGACTCAGCAAGGCCGTACTATGTCTAGGCAATTCCGATTCTATATCATAGCTCAGAAAAATCATTTCCCTAGTTAAACCAATTTGCTCACCCAGTATCTCTGATTGAGTTATCTGCAGGGAATCTTTAAAGTCTGCCAGCTCATTATACTCCCAGAAAATATGTTCCAGATTACCTCTTTCTTCCCCATCACACCTCCATTTGCTGTCTATCTGAGGAAAATTTCTCTGCAGTTTACTTGGGGTATAAAAATATCTATATAAACACTTCCAAGCAAAAATCCTAAATCTTTTAGATTTTGTTGCATATTTAGGAGACATACATATATCCCCCATTGTTTCTTTATGAATTGCTTATCCAATCTCATCCCAATCCTTTCCAAACTCCTCTGATTGATTCTTATATTTATCATACAATAATTTATATGCTCTACTAATTATTCCTTTTTTAACAGCAGCTTCTGTTCTAGATACTACTAAAAACTCTACCAGTGGTGGTCTTTCATTTAGGACCCCCTTATTTCTTTCTCTTTGCCTATACTTTGATATCAGTCCTTGATAGGAAAGGCAATCTCTAACCTGCAGTCCAAATAAATACTTAGCATCTTCACATTCTATTACATTTCCCTGTCTAGTTATTTGCTCCTAATACCTTGGTTCTTTTGTCAGTTTTCTCCAATAATTTCCATCCCACTCTTGCCTACTGTCTGTATAAGTGCAGTTGAGCTCTTTGTTAATCTTTACTGATGATTTTAATTTCTCTTCCATCATGACTAATACCTATCAATAAATCTTTATTGATGTAACAGTAGGCAAGATGCTGCATTCCTTTCTCAAACTCTGAATGAGTCAGCTTGGAGATCATTTTGGTTTGTAATAAAAGCTCCTCTAACTTATAAGTTTTAAATATCTCAAAAGAAGCTGAAAGAGAATTGTCTTTTGAGAAAAAGTGAAAGACATTTATTTTTTGGACTATGTCACATCTGGATCCTTTACATTGTGTAATACCAATGTTATCAGTGCATCTGAATTGTCTTTCTTATTCAAAATTGACTTAGGTTGGTTAAGGTGCTTACCTTACCAACAGAAGGAGCAGGGTTTGATTCTCACATGGAGTAATTGGAGTAATTGTCTAGGCTTAAAATAATCCACATGGGCAGTTAGCCTAGTACTAACCTATGAACTTCTTGTCTTTGCAATCTCTGCTTGTGTACCAAATTGTCAGACGTATAGCACTGCAATTTTTGTTGCTAAAGGCTTCCTGAAATTAATTGATAAATCCACCAAGAAGACATATAATGTTCTGTTAAGCTTTAAACTTTATATTATTCAATCTGACATTACCCCTTTTTGAATCAAAAGAGTGGTGTTAAAATACATCTCAGTGAATGAACTTTTTTGGTTGCTGTTTCTCCAGTTCTAAGGATTTTTGGAATTACAAGATTTAAGGTGTATACCACCATAGTATTGCATAACGAGTGGGTGTTATTGATGTCAAATCCATCTTTCAACAATGTATAAGCAATAAGGTCCTTCAACCATCTAAGCCACTAGAATGACAAAGATCATTGTTTGCATTTCTGGGTATCAACAGAGACCCATATATTATGATATGAAGAGTAATCAGTTTAGAAAGACTGGTCATTTCCTTGTTTCTTTCAGTAAAGGAAAACAAGGCCTATGAGACAGTAAACAGACTTGGTCTAAATGTCTGGCCCACTGTAATACCATTTTACTAGGGCAAAGTTACATCAGCAGCTCTTTTTGAAATGTTTCTGCACAAACTCATGGGAGGATGAAGGTAATGTAAACTTTGTTTTTTTTACTATTTTTTGTCTGCTGCCTGCCAATCACCAGCCCTCTTCCAGCCATTCAACTTATTTGTTCCCATCTCTGGGCCAAAAGTCAACTAAGAGATTCCACATTTAGGCAGCCATCAGGGTGGTTAATTTTTCCCCCATCAGCCCTACACTCTGTGCACACACTTGTTTTTTGCAAGAGAAGGGATGTGCAGTAAGCTTGTCACTCTGGTAATTACTCATTTCCGCAAGCAGCATTATCTGCAAAAAGGCCCACTCTCCCATCATTTAGCATGGGTGGTGGTTTTCCTGGACTCCACCAGAAATATCACAACACCTTGTGTTATCACTGAGCATTCCAATTATCCATCCCACTGGCAGAAGTGATCATGGCATACTACTTCAATCCTCTCCCTGCCTGCCTAGCTCATACCATGCTGGACTCATTAACTGAACCTGATCACCAGGGTCCTATTCAGGACTTTACCCTTCTGTGCCATGGAGCCAGGCTAAGTATGGTCACTTTATTATTGCAGTGACTCTCCCCAAAGAAAATTGCATGGCAGTGTGTGAATATATGCATTATAACCATAGGTCTTGAGAAGAATGTTAACCTACCTCAATCCTCCCAAAAAGGGTAAATATAATTTATTATGTTTGTTAGACTACTGCATAGTTACATGTTCTGGTTGCCAAAATAATATTTTGTTATATTAAGAACAGTGGCCTAGTACACTCACAAATTCCTATAATGGCCTCAAGATGCTTCAGTAACCAAGGAAAACTTGTAGCAATGATGAGTATATATAAATGACTTATATGCCAACCATGTTTTCGTAATACATTTATGCAAGTACAGCACTGGTCTTCATAAGGAGGGAGGATCCATTTTGAAGTTGTTTAAAAAGATCAATGATTTCTGTTTGCTATAGGTTTTCAAACTAGATGGGGAGGATCTATGGTGTCTGGAGGAGGAACTTGCAATAGAAGGGGGTTACTGTTGATGGGTGTTAGGTTGCTGAATTCATTGAGGAAGTCATTAGAGAAAAGCTTATTTTTTCCACATTGTATTAAATCGGATGGGGTGGGATTGTCATGGGACTTTCTGCCTGTGATTTGGTTATAATTCACCACTGACAGAGAGACAGTTAAGACAGACGATTTCCATAAACAGGAAAGAACAATATATAGACATTCTTTGAAATGTATAGATCTTCACATATTTTTTGTTTGGTTGTTTTGCTTTAGAAATGGTGTGTATAAGATGTACAGGTGGAGATACACAACTAATTTTAGGTAATAAAGATGAATATTGGCAGCTAGAACATGGCTCTGGGAACCTATGTCAACAATGAACCGTCCTTTGATCCCTACATATTCACAATTGTAAGGAAAGTCCTTTTTCATTGCACAGTTTATATCTAAAGGTATAGTATCTGGGTCCAAGGATGTAATCATTCCACTGTACTTAGCTCTCATTTGGCTGATCATTGAATATAATGCCTCTTTTGGTATATACCTATCTAAGTGCTTGGCACAACTGGAGCAACCACAGTGCTTTCTCACTACAAAAATCAGTGGCCTAAATCATAAAAACTATGCAGACTGTCTCAAAGCTTTGCCACTCTTTTTGGTATTGAACAGGCTACTAAGATGTGACCTCTACCTCACGTATAGAGCCTCAGCAGACCATATCCTGTCAGACCTATGATGCATTAACAAGTCCAGTTATAGCATAATCGCCTCAGGAAGGGATCTCAATCTCTTCTGCAATATAAACAGGACATATTGAAGGGATATATATGTAACACAGAAGTACCACTCTTATGGAACTGTCTTCCAGTCTACATAAAGCAAAGTACGTCTCTTACTCTATTCAAATGAATTTTGGATGATCAGATGGAAAACTGTGAATTCACCCCCAACTTAGCACCCATGTCCCTTTTGGAAAGGGGCAACAAGTAAATGTCCCAAGACATCCTTGTTTTACCTGCCTTCTTATTTATACACAAATTATAAAGAGCTAAAATACTACCATGGGAATTTAAGGCTAGTTTTATTAAGATCCTCAAACAAACTGGGAAAGTTCAAACTACAACAAGAGTTATTTACTGTGCTTAATGTTCAATAAGTACACATTGTTATGTTGGAAAAACTGAAAGAAGGCTGCTTGATAGAATATATGAGCACATTTACATCAAAAATACAAAGGAAACCAATGCAGCAAACGTATTATGGAAAACCCGGACCATGCCTATAAGTTCTTTATACTGGACCACAGTGAACTGTCTGACAAAGGTGATCCATGGACATTAAATCTAGAAAAATTAGAACTATGATGGCAATTAAAACTAAATGCAACAAACTGGGTGAGGTTGAATGATCAGTTATCAATTGCTTGCATTCTGAAATTAAAATTACTAGAAAGGTGAATAACGACAGACAGTTTAATAATGGGCGCTTTAAATCCCATTCCTTTGCAGTATTACATCACAGTAGGCTTGTCTTCCATGTGATCCTTTAGCAGTCCATGACTGGAGTATAAATATACCTGTATTTTAAATGTTAATTATCTGATGAAGTTTTTAATAGCGAATTAAAGTGCTTATCTTATTTAGTTTTAACAGTTTGGTGATATTAAATCATAATTTTATGGTTTCTGTGTTCTCTGGTTGTTCTGTGTTTAGCTTTCTTGTTTCTTAAGATCCTCACAGATCAATAGCCTAGAAAGTACCTATTAACCTCTAATGAAGGATTTAGTGTAAGGAAAGAGCTGCATATATTTCCTATGATTGCTGCTTGTAGAATATCATTTTCATAGATGTCTTACTTGTATTTAATGTCTTGGTTTTTTTCCATTGCTTTTTAGATATAGGCAGTCTTAATGACCTTCTAGGATGCAGTTTTCATATTTTGATAGCTGTATATTCTAGTGTTATTCAAAATGTAACATTCATTAAGGGTCCATTCTATATCTTAGAATAAAAACTGCACCAAAAGCTCACACAACAAAGATTTTATTTAAACAAAAAAGTAAGCGCTTTTGCAATTAACCAAGTCACTTCAGACCTGATGAAGTGAGTTGGTTAGTTGTAAAAGCGCTTACTTTTTTGTTTAAATAAAATCTTTGGTGTGTGAGCTTTTGGTGCAGTTTTTATTCTATTTTACTTAATTTTCTCTGCACCTTGCTCTGTTTCCCTGGAGCTGCTTTATCTTTTACTTGTTTACCATTCTATATCTTATTGCCATTCTGTAATGGTGATTCTTTTCTTTAACAGACCGCTGAGCAAAGTCGTGCTTCAATGGCAGCTACACTGATTTAGTTAAAGAGGAATGGAATTTTACAGATTTTAATGCCCTGTCCTGACTGGGTTAAGTTGCCACACTGCTTCTTCAGTTGTTGACTAAGTATAATGAACCACTTGGTTCACCTAAATAGGTACTTACACGTACACATTTTTGTGTAAAGTCACCTCTACTGATTCATTACCTCTTGTAACATTTTTATTTATTTATTTGTCCAACTGGGCAGAGCCCATTTTCAGCAGAGGCCCGGGGAGTAAAGCTCCAAAACAGTACATTTATATTAACAAGTGAATTTTGGACAGTTCTTAGGAAAATACATTTCTCATGAAAAAATATATAGTTACAAGACAGGTAAATACAGTGAAGGATTTACATCAACAGTTGTAAGTTTATACAGTTCCTGTAGCTTTAAAATCTTTCAGGAAATAAATAGATTCATACTGCAGAAGGGAAAACAATTTTGTAATGATGTTTAATGTTCTTACATTTCAGTAAAGACAGGTTTGCAAGGATTTCAAGCAATGTAATGTAGTAAGTTGTAAAATTATGTAAAACGGGGATGTCAGTATTGTATAGATTTGTAAAGAGTTCAAGAGAGATAATGAAGTCAGCTATAAAATTATGCAGGAAGGGAGATTTTAGTACTACATAGGTTTGTAAAAAAGTCCAGTGATATAATAAAGTAAGTTACATGTAAGGGGAGGGGAGATTATAACAGTGTACAGGAGGATAGTAGTAATAGCATATGACTAAGAAAGCAGGTATAGGATTAGTTATATTTAGGTTGCCTGTTCCAAACTGGTGAATCTAGAAGGTTTATAACTTGGGTATACAGGGGATGCATGAGAGGGGTAGAGCGGTGTGGATGCATTCAGAAAAAGAGCAAGCTGAGAAGTGAGGCTTAAGAGGGGGGTGAAAAGGGATGTATTGATTTAAGTGCAGGAGAAAAAGTTGTTAGGCATGTAATGATTCAAGTAGAGGAGGGCAAAAAGTTAGTGTCACCTCTACTGATTTAATAAACTACAGCTCAAAGATTTTGAATGAAAGGTTATAGTTAGAAGTGTTCAAATGATCTAGTTAAAATTTCTCATTTATTCCTTGCAACATTTTATGTGACATAGAGTGTTCTGATGTATTTTCAGCAAAAGTGTTTTCATCTGTGTTTAAACCTAGATAAAGGAAAACAAAGCTTTGTCTTTCATTGCTTAATTATGCTTGCTTCTGTGGCAAAGTATTCTGGGAAGACAGCGTCAGTACACGTCATAACATATGACATTCCTACTCTGAGTCCTACTTTTCCTTTCAGGGCAGCACCTTTAACTCAGTTATTGGGGCTGTTTGGATACACTATCCCTCCCTTTCCATACTTTATTGAATATTGATTTTCTTTTTCTGGTTTATATGGACCTTGGGTAACATAACATTTTGAATGGAAAGGAGCATTTTTATGTTAATTTCTTTTTACCACCTGCATTACACGTTCTCCTTTTATTGACTACACATTTTTAACTCTATTGCTTTAGTTCAGATCCAGTACAAACCAACATTCATTGCTGACAAATGCTTGCTAAATTTCTTGTCATGCTGCTAATCATTTCCATCATGACTATGTATGCTTTAACCTTTTTTTTTTTTGCTTCTTTTACAAATATTTTTTTAAATGTTTTCTCTGTTACATCAGATCACTGAATCTGGTTTCCTACTGGAAACATCTTTCGCATGACTGCACAAGTCTGTCATATTTCTTCGAGCTGGTCGTCATGCATGAGCCATTTCAAATGATTTCTGAAAGTTAAATTATACTCGGACAACAGTCTTGTTTGAACACTACCATTATTTATTCCAGAGTCCAGCCTGTCTTCAAACACTCTTGTCACGCTTCTTGGTAATGACGGTCATTGGCTAATTTCTTCAGTTCTGTTAGACACACAGTTGCAGACTTGTCAGGTTTCGTATTACAAATTAAATTCTAAACAGTATTTTGCTATACTTTATGTTGGATTAAAATGTGTTTTCAGCAAGATAATAAACTCTTCAACTATTATATTGCTTGTCAATTATAATTAGATTTTCCATCACACTCAGCATTTGATAGGCTGCAGTGGTGCAGTGGTTAGTGTTGTTACCTTACAGCAAAAGGTTCTCCAGTTTGATTCTTGCCTGGAGATCCTTCTGTGCAGTCTGCATGTCCTCTATGCGGTTGACTGAGTTTTAAAGACATGCAGGTAGGTGCGTGTGTGTATGTGTGTGCCTTCTGTGAAGGTTGGGTGCTGGAATGGCAACTCGACACAATAAAAACTCCACTGCCATTCAATCTGTGGACTGGTGATCTGCTGTGGTGACCCCTAACTGGGAAAAGCTGAAAGACATTACTTTTTTATCACACCGTGGATTTGAGATGTAATTGCACTTAAAATCAGCTTCATTTTCTTTTGACACTTTGTTACAGTTAGCAGTTAAAAATGAGCACCTCACAGTAGTCTTCCCTGCATTTGAGTTTCATGTCAGCAAATGGAGCAGCAGTATCTTCTGGTGTAATCATTTAAAGCCTAGCAGTTTCTTTAAACTTCTTTCTTCTGAAGGATCAAATACCTTTCTACCACTATGATATCTTATTACACTTCAAGTCAAAATAAAAATAAAAAGAATGATAAACATTCTTTATTCCAGCCATCAAAAGAATTTGCCCTTCTTACTGCACTAGGGTGAGGCAATTCATCTCGCAAGCTAAGTCTGCCTCTCAGTAGATATATCTGCATAAAATATATATATTTATTGAAGAGGCTGGTTGAAGGAAGATCATTTAGTTATAGGGAGAATTCGCATTTCTTGAACACTACTACAGAAACAACCCTTAATTTCTTATCTGCTTCTTTTTCTTGCACTTTTATATTGAGTTCAAGATGGAGGCTTTGTTATGAGTAAAAGTAACAGCTGCATTTGTGATGGACAATCAATTATATTGAACAAGACACTATTGACAAAGCTATGTATGTTTGCCATTAATTAAGTTGATAATAAGGCTTTCATGTTTATTGATCAAGTCAACCTTAGCCTTTTTGATTGCTGGCACCTGATGCCACTACACATTGCTGGCACCATTCTGATATTTAACCATCAAACTAGTATGACATGCAGAGGTTCAGTGTCCAGCATATAACTACAAAATGTGGACAAAAGAGTGCCCTCACAATGGCAATGATTGTATTGTTAACTACCACCTTCACAGCACTAGTTCTAGCAATGGCAGTTTGACTATAAAGCATGGAAGCACGTTTTATCAGTGGTACAACTCTGGAAGTCCTAATTTTCTTAAATGATATGCATTTTATTTCCTTAGTCATTGCTTATTTAGTAGCTGCTCCCAGATGTAAATCTTACAGCATAGAACTTGATTAACTGCAATTACTTTTATTAGCACATAGACGTATTCCTTCAGTGAAATGCATTGGCCCTCACTATTGGCACTATTGAGAAGTCAGCACTCTAATAATGAGACACCAGCAGTACTACTAAAACATCATCTAAAAAGAGCAGAGTCACAAAATGAAACAAAATAAAGATAACTCAAGATAACTCAAGTACTTTGATTCTCCCACTTTTGAAAGAGAGTTTCCTCTAAGAAAAAAAAAAATCGACTGCCAATCATTAGCGAACCAGAGTTCTGCTGTGGCGACCCCTAACTGGGAAAAGCCAAAAGAAAAACAACAACTAATAAAAAAATGATCCTTGAGTCTTTCCCTTATAGTTTCTCTTTAACCATTTCTATGTATGCACTTTTCTGAATCTAGGAGACAATGTTGTTGTCTTTTGGCTTTTCCCGGTTAGGGGTAGTCACAGCGGAACTCTGGCCCGCTAATGATTGGCAGTAGATTTTCACGGTGCCAAGTTGCCAGCTCAACGCCCAACCTTCAACGAAGGCATTTTAGAAATGGCTAACCCCCCCCCTTCAAACTGTGTCTCTTCAAAGATTCACTTAGCTGAAGACCACCCCTCACAGTCAGTCTTTTGTTTGGTGAACAGAGCATAATACAGATAATTGTAGCATACCCTTTGCAGCTTCCTTAATATTTTGGATTAGGTATCCAACTACTTTGCAAGTACTTTATAAAGACAAAGGCAGTACTTCAGTACTGCAGATAAAGTAAAACACAACACTCATTAAAATGATACTTTCTGACCTACTTAAGACGGCACATGCTGCCGTAGGTTAGAGGTTAGAGAGCGCTTCTTTTGGTAATTTGTAAATGAATATAATTGGTCAGTCTGTTTATCTCTCTTTCAGTTACGTTAAGTGTTATTTATATTATTATGTGACATTATGTTATTTTAAGTGTTATTTATATTATTATGTCACATTATGCACTTGAATTAAATAGAACTTCTAAGTCAATTTGTTTGCATCCAGCCATTTCCTATTGTTTGCTTTCCACCCCTTTTTTAAAATTTTATGGATATCACTGACTATTTTTTTCACAAGAAACAGTCTGAGATCATGGTTAGGGCAACCTTTTGTTAAGGGGTTTCTTTTTTGTACTACTGTTTTGTCCCACTGTGAAGTTTTTTTTCTAGTTTTTCAATCAGCATGCAGCATAGCTTATGACTTGTTCATCCTTCCATTCCTTCTGTATTCTTATTGCATAAGAAGACTCCATGTCTGCCCACTTACTCCCTCTTTCCTGATTCTCACTTCTTTTCTGATGTTTTAACCATTGGAATAACGACTGACCTCGGCAATTGGTGCAGATGTTAACATTTAAATCTATTGTGCCTGTTTTGCCCAAATTTTCCCTTTCATTGAATTTTAGATAGCAGATACATCCCCATTAAACCATGTTTCTGATTTATGTACCTGTGGATAATTTCAAACGAGTCTTCTGCCTAGTTTTACCCCTCTTAAATTTGTAGCTGCTTCAAAGCTGTTGTAGTTATACATGAGGATGTCCACATATACACTTTAACTGAGATTACAACAATTGCTTTTACAGCTATAACTCAAGCAGTTAGTTAATTACTACTTAAATTATAATTCTGTTTACCTTTGGCAAGTATAAACTCAACTTATTAACACATAAAATCTGTGGAATGCTGTACCTCTAGTAGCCTGCAAACACCCTTTAATTTCCTAAAATAATTATGAAAATCAAGATAAACAGCTTAAGCCAAATAAATGTGAATATATTGTGAACAGTGACTACTATTGCAAACCTGCAAATAGCAATGCATTCAGCAAAAAAGTATTCTTTGTAATGGTAATTGTTAACACATTCAACATTCTTTATTTCAGTATCCTAATATATTAATTATTTCATATGTTCATAGGTGACTACTAGAATAATGCCCCTAGGGGCACTTTTTAAGCCTAGCCATGCTTTACAAATGCATTTAGTTCATAGGTTCATAGGATGATACTAGGCTATTGGCCCGGAGGCCCTTATAAGCCTAGCCAAGAATTTCACCCATGTTCATATAAAGTCAGCACCTGTTTTCTCTGTCCAGCAGGGACACAGGTGGGATCCCAGGGGTATATTTTCTGTTTCATAAATAAAACCAGACTGAAACCAGGCTGAAAAAAGATGAAAATACACCAGAAGTTGAATAAAATCTCTTTTACTGGTGCTTCCCGGTACCTCGGCTCAGCAGCCTTTAAAAGGAATGATTTTCACACCAAAAAGTGGAACAAATTTAAATACACATCAATTAGGCTCAATAAGTAAAGCATTCAACTGCAAAGTGTTAAACAGTGAGTATTACTCATGAAACCCACCTCCATCTTACACATTCAAATCTCAATGTATCAAAACAAACTGCATTTTGAATGAATGATTAATAGTACATAATAAATGCACAAAGACCCTAGATATGTGATGCATGACAGTATATATATGAATATATAAATACGTTATATGCCAAAACGATAGACTAACACACTCAAATATTAATTCTATAATAATGTATATATAAAAGTCAACAAATGTAAAATAAATAAATAAAATAAAAATGTATTATAATAAAGAATTTTGTAACCTTGTTGTACATGAATAAACTCCTTTATAAAGAAGAAAGCACATATATAAAGAAGAGAAATCACATTAGGGAAATAAGATGACAAGCACTCAGACTCTTAAAATATAAAATAAACAAGCTGTTACTTAATAACACATATTAATATTAAGCTCCTGATTTAAGCCTCTAGGAAATAATGTACCATAATTAATAATACATTTGGTGTCTAACTTTAATAATTCACTGAGAAAAACATCCCCCTGTTTGTTGAATGGTTTGGCCAAAATACTAAAAAATAAACTGGTATCAAGACCATCATTAACAACCTGAAAATGTTCTGCCACAGGATTTTCAACCCTGCCATGTTTGATGTCACCCAAATGCTCCATTAAACAATTTTGTTTTGCCATTCTTTTGGTTTTCCCAGTATACCACCTTATTGGGTCACAATAGAGCAGCTTCAAAAGATCTTTGGCTCATGGGGGAGCTGGACTCATATGAAGGGGATTCTCTGTTATTGGAACGGCTACTCAACAAAATGGTAACTCTATTTTATGACACCGGCTTATTAGAAAAATATCTAAGCTTGGATTTGACCCCTAGGGGTCTTAGAGTAGACAGATTACCTTCGTTTGATTTTTCTGATGAAGAGAGTGACTTGTTTGAAGAGTGGAAGCAAATTGCTCTAGCGTGTACTGCAGGTTGGCTGAAAGTACTTATTCGAAGAACTGTTAGGCAATGCACTAAAGTGCAGGAGGAGATTCTACAGTTACAGGATTGTTTGAGTAAATCTGTTCCTGTTTTATCTTTTAATAACAGAATTAAGGAGATCCAGGGCCGCGTCAGTAAAGTTGAGTAGATGGTGATTTCACGCAAGAAGGGGAAGTTACAATGTGACATAAGGGATTATAAAAATGGCACCATTTTCTCATGGCAACAGAAAATGAGAAAGGGAAGGTCCAGGAGTGTTCACAATGACAGCAAATCCCGTATACCATGAGATTCTTCAGCTTCCTTGGTTGAGACGGCGTCCAGTGGAAAGAAGAATGTGTCAATTGAGGAGGCCATTCTAAATGAGGGTACTGTAGAAGAACAACCATTCTCGGCACAACAAGTTAAAACCAGGGGTCAGAAATGGCAAGGAGTGAATACATATGGCGGTGGCAACATCAGAAGAAGGAAGAATTAATGGCAATTGCATTGACTTTAAAGATGATTTTATTATTAACACCAATATTGAGGCTTGTATTTTACCCAGGTATGTGGCACATGAGGACATTCAAGGTGATTGAATGGACTTAAATATTGTCAATCTTTCTGACTTAAATGTAAGTAGTGATGTTGAAGCATTGCTATTGAAGGGAACGGAATTTGTTCCAACATTTTTTCCAACTTTAGCTGATGTTATTTTGGAAGCAAGTTGTTTTTGTAGAAAACTGCATTTAAAAGTGTTTTTTCAAAATCATGTGCTTAATGGCATTAACAATGCTGAAGCTACTGATGTAAATGACGTGGAAAATTTGAGTGTTTGCTCTGATGATTCACTCTCGAATGTTTCTTTATATGCCAATGAATTTTGCAAAGAGTTGACTGTTTTTCCTGTGGGGGAAGCAGAGGGTGGGTGCAGACAGTCATGATGAGGGTTTTTGCACAGGATATGGTAAGCTGAAAGTTCCACATGTCCCTCACCGCAGTGATTTTTTTCCACCAAAGTTATCAGCAATAGTGCGACAATTTGAAAATGTCCTTTATAGAGAGATAGAATTGGAATATAAGAGGTTCATCCAAAGACATAGGACATATAATCTGAAAAAAATCTGAATGGCTGGTGCTTAACAGTTTGAGAAACATGAATGATAAATATGTGTATACTCAAGCTGATAAAGGTTGAAATTGGGTAATTTTACCCATAGCAAAGTATAATGACATGGCGGAAAAATTGCTGAGGGACCAATCTGTTTATACCTTAGTGTTGGGGGATGTTGTTTCTATTTTCAATGGCGAACTATTGTATTTATTGGAAAGGGGTGAGAGATTGGGCTTTTTTACCTCCATGGATGTCAAGAAACATTTTGTGAAAAACCCTAGGGATGCTATTTTTTTATTATCCCCAAAATTCATAAATGTTTGCACAATCTGGCAGGTAGGCCGATAGTATCAGGAAAGGATTATTTCCTGCAAAATGTGGGTATTTTTCTAGATTATCAGTTAAAAGTTTATTTGAGTAAGATTACTTCTCACATTAGGAATGGTAAAGATTTATGTGATTTGTTGAGAGGTACGAAATGGAACACTGGATACTATTGGGCAACTGTGGATGTGAAAGCTCTTTATACGAGCATTAAAAAAGTTTGGGGTTTAGAAGCAGTTGACAAGATGATGGGTGAGGGTCTACGTACATGTTTTGTATTACAGTTGTAAGAATTTTCTTTAACACACAATTGTTTCAGATTTAACAGACAGTATTTTCTACAGAAAGAGGGTACCGCAATGGGGGCTTCATATGCACCCTCTTATGCTATCATCTTTATGAATCATTTTAAAAATCTGTTTGTTTATAATACTGAATTTTTTAGGCGACGTGATCATCTATAAGAGGTATATAGATGATTTGTTTTTCATTTGTAGGGGTAACGTTTTTGAGTTTCAAGACTTCGTGGATAATCTCAATCAGAATAACAGTTTTGGGTTAGAATTCACTTACATTACAAATAGGGAGAGAGTACAGTTTCTTGACTTAGAATTTTTTGTAATAAGCAATGGGGACGTTTCTTTCAGACCTTTCACTAAAGTGACAGCAGTCAATAATTTCTTGTCAGCTGACAGTATGCATCCCCCCCATTTATTGGCTGCATTACCCCATGGTGAATACAACCATCATTTTAATAATACTTGTGAGAAGCACACTGCGAGAGAGGAATTTTTGAAAGTTAGACGAAAATTTTTGAAGAGAGGTTATACTTTACATGTTCTTCATAAAGCAGAAAGGGTGTTTTGGAACTCTGTTACATCTAAATATAGCTCATTTGGAAATACATTTAGTGCCTTTAGGCGTAACTTTGGTTCTGTATTTAGTACAGATAGTGATGAAAAATTATTTTTTGTCACTAAGTATTCACCTTTTTCCAAAAGTTTGAGGATGGATGTAGAGGGATTTTGGCCCATAATTGAGAATGAACCTACCCTGAAGAATTTATTCCCCAGGAGAATTACTTTTTCTTACAAGTAGATTTTCCAATTTGAAGAAATTGTTAAATATGAAGAAAGTTAAGAGAAATCAGGGATATAAGCAATGTTATTCATGTGGCCATTGCAAGATCTGTAGGAGAATTTGAAATTTAGATGGAAGTCTCATAAATGGTAAAAAATATAAGGCTATGGATCTATTTAATTGCAGGTCCTGTGGGATGGTTTGTATTATTGGTTGTGAATGTGACCCAATAAGGTGGCATATTGGGAAGACCAAAAGAATGGCAAAAAATAATTTAATGGAGCATTTGGGTGACATTAAACGTGGCAGGGTTGAAAATCCTGTGGCAGAACATTTTCAGGCTGTTCATGATGGTCTTGATGCCAGTTTATTTTTTAGTATTTTGGCCAAACCATTCAACAAACAGGGGGATGTTTTTCTCAGTGAATTATTAATGTTAGAGACCACATTTATTATTAATTACAGTACATTATTTCCTAGAGGCTTAAATCAGAAGCTTAATATTAATATTTGTTATTAAGTAACAGCTTGTTTATTTTATATTTTAAGAGTCTGAGCGCTTGTCATCTTATTTATTCATGTACAACAAGGTCACAAAATTCTTTATTATAATATGTTGTTATAGAATTAATATTTGAGTGTGTTATTTTATCGTTTTGGCATATAACATGTTTATATATTCTTATATATATATATATATATATATATATATATATATATATATATATATATATACTGTCATGCATCACATATCTTGAGGTTTTGTACATTTATTATGTACTATTAATCATTCATTCAAAATGCAGTTTGTTTTGATACATTGAGATTTGAATGTGTAAGATGGAGGTGGGTTAATGAATAATACTCACTGTTTAACACTTTGCAATTGAATGGTTTTCTTATTGAGCCTAATTGATGTGTATTTAAATTTGCTGCACTTTTTGGTGTAAAAATCATTCCTTTTAAAGGGTGTTGAGCCGAGGTACCGGGAAGCACCAGTAAAAGAAAAGAGATTTTATTCAACTTCTGGTGTATTTTCATCTTTTTTCAGCCTGGTTTCAGTCTGGTTTTGTTTATGTGACTGTGTTCTTTGGAGTGATTTTTTGTGTATATTTCTGTTTCCCATCCAGTCATCCAGGTTCTTCTTAAAGAGGGCAAGTGAGGTACTCTGCTTGATATGGAGAGAAGTTTATTCCACAGATGGGGGAGTCATTGGGACACAATTCTATCCTACCAACAAGTTCTGTCAATGTCACAGACCAGGTTGAGACCTTGCATGTGGGCTGCATGAGTGGAGTTTGACTTACGGATATGCAGCAACTCCATCAAGGCTGAGTCTGAGACGGCCGTGTATGCCAGACACAGGTGACTTCTGAGCAGTCTGTATGAGACTGAGTAGAGGGACAGGGCTTTTAGCCTATCAGTATAGGATAGGTGTTTGAGACCCTGTATTTTCTTAGTCAGGAACCTCTGTGGTCTCTCCAACTGCTGCATGTGCTTGGCAAGGTACATGCCAAAGGGGGCATTGTACTTGATAGCGGGTCTGATAAGGGATGAGTACACGTATATTATAACCTCCTTGTTCTTGGATGAAATACCCTTACTTATGAGGTGGGCTATGTAGAAAGCCTTCTGTACAATGAAGGCAATATGGTGATCAAAAGTTAGGTTGCTATGCTATCAACCTGGGTGCCCAAGCCCCTCACAACTGATTGCATGCTTAGTACATTATTATTAATGTGATAATTAGTGGGGACACCATTTTTCCCAAAGGAGATAATGCTGCATTTCTTGGCATTCAGTTTGAGGTCATGCTTCTGACACCAGTCATTAGTTTGATTAAGGCCCTCTTGGAGGATGTTCACATCACTAGGGGAATTTATGACAGTGCTCAGCTTGCAGTCATCTGCAAACTTGGTCAGCCACACACCACTGGTTTTAGCTTGCACCTCAGAAAAGCATATCCCAAACAGTAGAGGCCCCAAGACCAATCCTTGAGGTACGCTGCTTGTTATGGATCTATCACTAGTAGTGGCTTTCCCTATTTTGACTGAGTGTGTTCTGTCAGTGAGCCAGTTGTCTACCCATCTGGTAACATATGGGTTGATGCCTAGCTGGGAGATTTTATCTATTATGTCCGAGTGGGGAATAGTGTTGAAGGCTTTGGCTAAGTCAAGGTAGACGGTGTGCACTGTCTTGCCCTCATCCATGGCTTTGGTGACTATTTCAAAGAAGGCAACTGAGTTTAACAGGCATAATCTCCCTTTGACAAAACTAAACTGTGTGGGATCAAGTGTTTGGAGGTTAGTAATGTCCTTGTTTATAAGGTCCATGATAATGCGTTCCATGGCCTTGCAGATCAGGTTAGTTAGGCTGATGGGCCTATAATTGCCTAGGTCAGTGGATGCTCCACCTTTGTGCAGAGGGATGACAGTAGCTTTCCTCCATTCTGCTGGGATGAAGCCGGTGCACAGGCTTTGGTTGAATAGGGTGCCTAGTGGTGCTGAGAGCTCTTGCCTGAGTTCATGTAGAACACAGCCAGGGATGTTGTCAGGTCCCATGGAGGCTGTATTTTTTGCTTTTAGAGGGCATTAATAACCTGCTCCCTGGTGATGAGGGGAGGGGGGCAGGTACTGGGGATGTCTTGGTTTACTGATGGGGGGGGCTGGGGGGTGACGTTTTCACTGAACTTGATACATTTTGATCCCCTAGGGTTATTTTCATTGGTATATGTAGACTTGGGCATGGGTGGTCAAGCATTTATAGACTTCTTCTGTTAAATAGAGACAGTTGCCAGACCAGAGGTAAAGTTCCATTTTCTATCCACTGGTCCATGTTATGCTTGAATTAAGTTAGAGAAGAACCTTGATTCACATGGATGGGAAGCCTGTTCCAGAGAAGGACTAGTCTCTGAGAAACATACCTGTTCCCCCAACATGTCTTATTTCTGTTGCAGATATGGTTTAAGTCCCTATATTTGGTAGTTCTGGTGCTATTTGTTTGGCAGACGTGCACTGGGTCTATCACAGCTGGATTAGAGGATATTTTGAAGCCAGGCACAGGTTGCCTTTCTGCAGTCTGTTGAGGCAGTCTACATAGTACATGTTTATGCCCTGTATTCGTTTTCTGAGGAACCCCCTCTGGAAGCTCCAGTTGTTGCATATGCTTGGTCAGGTGCAAACCGAAGTGGGTGTTGTCCTCAATGAGTACAGTGGAATAATGACATCTTGGACCTAAATATCATACCTTTGATTATAGGTTGTGCAACATAGAATGATTTCCTTACTACCCTAATCAGACGATGGTCAAAGGCCAGATTACTGTCTACATGCATTTCCAAACCCCTTACCACTGGGTCAACTCTTAGGAGTATATTATCAATGTTGTAGCTGCCTGAGATAGCCATCTTCTCGAAGAATACTATTATGCATATTGTAATACAGACATCCAGAACTATATTTTAGTCTAAATTTTCACAAATAACTTTCCATATCTTGGAAACTGTACCACCAAGATATATAGTATTAGTCACACTTGGTCAGCTGGACTTGAACTTTCACGTGATGGTAAAAGGTGTCTTTCTCAGTACTTCTTTATTGAGATATGGCAGAAATATGAAAATTAAACATGCCTATTTGTTTAACTAACAGAATAAATAAAAGTCATTATCTCACATGATATATAATGTATAGTGCAAGTGCTAATGATAGTTTTCTTCAACTCCATCTAAAGTTTTATCTGATGTTGTACTATAGTTTTAAGTCACTTAGTTTTAGAAACATTAATGCACATTAAAAAATACTGCAAATCTTCATAAATAGTAGCAAACAAATAGAAATATCTCCATCTTAGTGCACTATACCCAGACAGAGGTAATGTATTATTCTGTCTCCCGTTATAACATCACATTGTGCCCTTCTGTAACATGTAGGTCGCTTGATTATGAATTCAAATATGAAACTATGCACAAGTGAAAACAATGGTTACTACAGTTGCTTCACTGAATCCTTAATTAACAGTTGTTTCTTGCACATTGCCCTTTCATATGCTGCCCATTATTAATTGATAAGTCGCTTAATTGAGGAAAGCAGCCTCAGACAATGTATAGACTCCATAAGGAGCTGCGAGAAGTTAAATGGAGTTATACAAAAAGGGCATATATATGTGAATGAGTTAATGGATTGCTTTGTTGGATGCATAAGACTCAACCCATCATAACTTCAAAACATGGTATATGAATTTGATGTGGATGCACCTTAATTAGGAGATGCAGAAATATGTTGATTATAGTTTTTAACTCATACTCAACTTTCTCTTAGATTTTTTATGTAATGTTAACTGCTGTTCCCTTCTTTCTCCCCTTTTGTCTATTCCTTCCCTTTTCTCTTCGGCTTCCCCCCCTTTCTTAACATTCTTTGCAATGTATTTTATTTAGTTTCTTTCTGTGCAGTATCATTTCCAAGCCTGAATGTGCACCCCTGTGGGGTATTATTCCCAGCTACTTAACGATGGTTCTATATGGGGACTTGGACTTGGCAGAGGTGTTGAATGGTTCTGTTGTACTCTAATCTTGGATGTAGGTCCTTTTTTATTTTAATCTTTGCAGACTGAGATTTCTAATGCCATACTTCCAGGAGAAAAATAATGGCACAAAGTAATTTGTAAATTATTTTGGGTTGGGGTAAGGGATTTTCCAGTTGATGTCACCCACTCATACGTCAAAACTTTCCAAAATCTGTAGGCGTTTTATTTATTTTGTTTATTTTATTTATTTATTTCCAGTTTGATAACCGGGGAGGTCCACTGGGCCCAGAGGGCCCATTTTCAGTGGAGGCCCAGGGAGAAAAGCTCCGTATTACATAAAATTAAAACAAGCATGGAGTTTTACATTTATGCAATTATACATACAATTATAAATCCAGCTAAACAAGAAAGGAGGCAGTGTAGCTATAATATTTAAACAACATCTAAACATCCAGATCTTAAAATCATCAGCTCCACAAATAGGCAATGAAGAAATAATATATACCAACCTCAAAATAAACCAAAACAAAACCATCAACATAATTGGATGCTACTTCCCACCTGGCCAAAACATCCCTCCACTAGAAAACCTCCTCAGCTGGTCTACCCACCATCTCCCCCAAGAAACTATAATTTTAGGTGATTTCAATATTGACTGGCAATCCTGTTCTGGCAACCATCCATCATGTAAACCTTCATGGCTTCACCCAACTAGTCCAGTCGCCAACCAGGATAAATAAAAACTCCAGCAAGCACACTACCCTGGATTGGATACTAGTCAGTAAGAGCCCCCAGTCATATATAACAGGCTGCTTATCAGATAGCCTCAGTGATCACTCCCCAACATTCCTACTGAAAAAATACCTATACCAAGCTAAACCTGTCGTCTACCGTCAGATATGTAAAAAAATAAACTTTAACCCACTCACATTCATCTCATCCCTCAAAGAATGTAACTGGCATCCTCTAAAGTACCTCAGTCTTGATGAAGCAGTTGAATTTTGTAATACTACCTTCCTGAGCATCCTTAATTACCATACCCTAATAAGACTTTCCAGAATCAAAGCACAACCCTCCCCATGGCTACAGAAAACCACTAAGTCAGAAATGAAAAACAGGGATAAAGCCTGGGAGCACTGGCGCAAAACCAAGACCCCCTCATCTAGATAGAAATTCCTAGAACTACGCAATAGAGTCAAAAAGCTAATAAATCAGGACAAATTCCAATACTACCAGTCTGCCCTAGACTCCTCTGAACACAGCCCCAAACAATTCTGGTCCTCCATATACTCCATCCTCCACCCAGGTAAAGTCAGTACCCCTACTCCTAACATCCCTCACTCCTCAGAAAATATTGCTACCTCATTCAACACACACTTCACACAAACCATACTATCACTAGCTAAACAACACAACTCCCCTCCTCTCCAACCCACACCTTCAACTACTAATCTCCCCACCGCCTTTTCTTTTTCACCTGTACCTACCTCCAGCATAAAAAACTCTTAACTAAACTTAAACCCACCAAATTAGCAGCAGACAACCTCCCAAGTGAATACCTACAAATCGCAGCTGATGCTCTGGCCTACCCAGTATCCATCTTGATTAACTGATCTCTGTCAGAAAGTTATGTTCCCACACTGTGGAAAGTATCACATATAATTCCCCTCCACAACGGCGGACCCTCCACAGAACTAACCAATTACCGCCCCATAGCTATTCTCTCTCCACTCTCCAAAATACTAGAGAGATGCATACACTCTCAGGTCTCAGGCTACCTCCTTACTAACAACCTTCTTTCCAATACTCAGCATGGTTTCTGACCAAACCATAGCACCACCACTGCTTTACTCTCCTTTACTAACACTATCCTTCAGTATAAAAACAATGGCTATCTCTCCTCTGCTACTTTCCTAGACCTATCTAAAGCATTTGACATTGTCCCACACAAACAACTTATCTCTGTCCTCAATAACCTATCCTTCTCACAATCAGTCACCAACTGGTTTCAGAGTTACCTGTCTGACCGCCAACAATCCGTTGTATGGCAGAATGACATATCTCCCCAACTACCTGTCTCCATAAGAGTTCCCCAATGATCCATCCTTGGACCCCTACACTTCTCTGTTTTCACAAATAATCTAGCCTCTGCCACCACACATGGCACACTCATACAATACGCAGATGACTCGACCATCATCTGCTCAGCCCAGTCCCTACCCAAACTGCAAAAAGTCACACAGGAAGCCTTTTCCTCTGTTGAAACTTGGTTATCCGATGCCCAATTAATAGTCAACCCAAACAAAACTAAACTACTCATCTTCCAACCCACCAAACATACTCAAAACAACTCTTACTTTAACATCACAGCAAAAGACAACACCACTATATACCCAACTGAACACACCAAATTGCTAAGAGTGGAAATAGACAATAAACTAAAATTTGACATTCATATATCCATGACCATAAAAAGAGTCCACAAAAAACTAGGAGCGTTATACAGAAATAAGCATCTTCTCATGAAAGCAGCAAAGATTTCAATAGCAAATTCCCACCTTATCTCCACTCTACTTTATGCCTCTCCAATATATACCAACCTATCGCAATGCGATCTAAACAAGCTAGAGACCTGCTACAACAAAATTGCCAAATTTGCCACAGGGGCATCCTACCATAGTCACCACTGTCTCTCACTTGCTGAAATGGGCTGGCTTGAACTCCCTCACCTCCTTCAATGGTATCAACTCTCACTCGCCCACAAACTAGTAAACCATCCACTAAATTTCCCATCCCTCCAGAATCTACTCCAACCCTATCGCACCACCAGACCACTAAGATCCAGCAACAAAAATCACTTGCAGATCACTAAAGCCAATAACTCTGCTGGTGAAGCACTATTCTCTTGCACCATAGCCAAATTATGGAACTCCCTTCCACCCACAATTACCTCTGTACCATCATGCACCCACTTCAAAACTTTACTAAAAGCGCACCTAAAAACATGCTGGCTATGCCCTTGCAACTCCCACTCTAATGTCACCCACCCCATCCAACCACTACCTTTCTTTCCACTCCACTAACTACCTTGATTATAGCAAGCTCAGATGCTCATAAGCCTAGTACTTATACAGCAGGAACTTCTTATTTTAACATTTGTTAATGTCTGTTATGTACTTCACAGATAAAGATTCTAGTTGTCTACTGATGTACTATGTTCTTCATCTGTAAATATGTTGTAAGTAATTACTATGTAAATTGTTAATCGCTATGTAATCCAATGTAACTACTGTCTGTTTATTTTAACTGTGGAGCTTTTCTCCCTGGGCCTCCGCTGAAAATGGACCTACGTCCAGTCGGACACTCCCAGTCAACAAATATAAATAAATAAATAAATAAATAAATAAATAAATAAATAAATAAATGTTTTAGAAAACAAATGTAAAATTAAATATTGAGTTGTAGCAAACTGAAAAGGTGAACAAAGAGAGGAAGAAAAGGGAAACACAATTAACAGAGAGTGGAGATAGAAAGCTATGTACAACATTTACATGGTATCCATTTGTTAGATGCAAAGTGAGACATTTGTAGAACAAAACAGCATGTACATGCATGTATAAGTGACATTAGAAGGAATTAGGTAGGAAGAATGCAATTACACTTCCAATTTTGGGAGAGGTGGGAGTAGAGCTGGGATTTGAAGTGTTCAAAGCTTGTAGTGATTCTTAGCAGGGGTGGGAGAGAGTTCCATTTTTTGGCTAATGAATAGGATAGGAGAAACTGGCCAGGGGGACGTTTTGGTTTATATACAGAAAGTAGATTTTGTTGGGCAGATCTAACGGGTCTATGCAGAGTGTAGAATGGTACGAGATTAGTTAGAGCAGGACATGCAGTAGGTTTAAAGATTATTTTGTGTGCTGTAGTAAGTTGAAGGTAGACAAGGTGGTTAGGAAGCTCTAGCCACTCTAGCATGTGGAGAGAGGTGCAATGATGGGAGGAGTGTTTAGATTTAGTAGCAACTTTAGCAATTTTGTTGTAGCAGATTTCTAGTTTTGATGAGATGGCAGTAGGAAGATTGGTTAGAAGTGGAGCACCGTACAATAGTGACAGTAGTAAGTAGGTAGAGGCTAGAGTTTGCCTTGTAGATGGAGAGAGAAAGTGAGCGTTTCTGTATAACATACCTAGCTTCTGATGTTTTTTTTTGATATTTAGTTGGACATGTGTATCGAATTTCAGGTGTTCATCAATAGTGACCCCGAGAAGTTTAGCAAAAGGGACCACTTCTATAGTGGAGTTGGCATGGCTGATGATATTGAAGGATTGCTTGTCAAGTGTGAGGGTTTTTGAGGGAGAGAAAAGAAGGATTTTGGATTTATTGGCATTGAGTGAGAGATGGTTTTGAAGCATCCAGTTCTCAGTAGTTGTAAAGGCCAGTTGGGTTTTTGCCTGGAGCTCAGGGAGACTAGGAGCAGAGCAGACTGGAGTGGAGTCATCTGCATATTGCACTATTGTAGTGTTAGGAATGGCAGTATGAAAATCAATACATTAAAGAGCACTGGTCCGAGTATGGACCCCTGGGGAACCCAGGCAGGGGTAGGTATGAAGGTTGAGGTACCAGTTTGCCATTTCACAGCCTGGGATCTGTCAGAGAGATAACTGTAGAACCAGGTAAGGCAGTTTTGAGAGAGAATGAGGTTAGAGTGTGATTCAGAAGGTGGGTATGGGGGATGGTGTCAAATGCCTTGGATAGATCTAGAAGGACGGTGGAAACAATTTCTCTAGAGTCACAAGCATGGTTTACTATGTCTAAAAAAGAGAAGAGAGCAGTTATTGTACTATGGCCAGGATGGAAGCCATGTTGGGTAGAGGTAAGGAGTTGATTATTGATGAGGAAGGGCATGAATTGAAGGTGGATGCATTTTTCAAGGATTTTTAAGATTGGGGAAAGAATGGCTATGGGTCGAAAATTAGAGCTGTTATTATTTTTTCCTCCTTTGTGGAAGGGCAGGATAAAGGTAGCACACCACAATTTGGAGACATACAATTCCTGTATGGATCTATTGATGAGCAGATTCCAAGGTTGTATTAGGCAGGAAACGAGTAGGCTATGGGGGAGATGGAGAGAGAAAGTAAAGAAAAAGAGGGGGCAATGCAGACTAAGTAGGGCTAAGACCCAAAGGACTTAAGTAGGGCTAAGACCCAAAGGACAGACACAGCAGGATGGTGAGAAAAACAATCAGTAAAGTCGAGAGTAAGTGTAGAGGAAGGTAAGCAGGGGTGGTAGAGGAAGGGTTATGTGGATGTTCGTAAAGAAAATAGAGAGGCTTTAGGATGAATACGGACTAGTATATGAGTGAAGAAGAAGAGGAGAGCGAAAAACTAAGGGATTTTAATTCTGTACGTGGAAAATAGTGAGAGGTGACAGGTAAAGACTCCCATCTAGTGGTCAAAATCTGCCATAGCACAGAGTGGTAACCACAGGAGAAGGCCGGAGGTAATAAGAAAATCAGAAAGGAAGGCTTGAAGAAAATATTGCTACTAAAAGGCTAGGATAATGTGGGTAGGGGGGGTTCAGAGTAGAAGAAAGCAAAATAGAGGGGGGTATGGCTGCTGGCTATTCTGGTGGGTTTACACTACAGACCTAGCAAATTAGTCAATAATATCATATACATGTGGAGGGAGGTAGAACCTCATTTGACATACTTTCTTTAGTTATCTTGGAGTACAGTTCAAGGAATACTTTGGTTTCCCAGGATGGAGTAGGACAAACAGGGTATGGTAGTTGAATTTTGTTGGTCTTGGATGTCCGGCGGGGCACAACCAGCAGCAGACAAGATTAGGTAAAAGTAGTGTGAACAGAATGTAAATAGAAGGTAAAGGCCAGGGATGCTCAGCAGCCACATGCTAGCTGGGGATTTATAGAGAGTGAGAAACATTATTTCACCATTCACCAGTATTATTTCACCATTCACCAGTATCATTAGCGAAGCAGAAGTTTACAATTTTATGCCCTATGTTCTATAAATGTTTCCTTCTGTAAAAGAAAAACAACTGTGAAACTAGTAATGTGTTAACTCAACTGTAAAGGAAAACACTGCACAAAGAAGGAGTCTCTGTACAGTTAGTCCAGAGACCTAAATGTCCAGAGACTCCTTCTTGGTCCAGCTGAAGTGAAAACTGCAAAGAAGTCATATATCTCTTCTGCAAACCAGATAATCTTTTTGAAACCTTTAAGTAAATGTTTGAACCATGAAGTTTTCTTTTTTTTTCATTTTTAGACCATTAACATTTGCTGATAGAAGTTTGATGTCAGTTATCCTTTAAATCAAACTGGAAATAAATAAATAAATAGATCTAAATAAAATCACTGGACTTCAGTCTTATTAAGTACAACTCCTTGCAGGGAGGCTGGTGGGAAGTTGTCTCTATGATTCTGGCTATTTTACTGGACTATTAAGATATAATTCATAATATTCCTTGACCTGCAAGTAGTCTACCAGGTATGTGGCTTACCCATTTCCATCATTATTGTGGATGAATTTGCTAAAAGTGAAAATTAATTTCATGCCCTCCCCCATTCAGCATCACATAAAACAGAAATAATTAGAGCATCCTTTATCTTCTGAACTAACTAACCAATGTATCTAAAATGATGCTGACATGTTGGGCTCCCATTCACTTTATGAAGTCAAATGTACAACTATGTACATGATAGCTGGCATAGGTAAGCCCTGATGGCTAAAATGCTGAGCTCTGTCTGCCTGTCTATCTAGATATCGTGTCTTGTTACTACTCACATTCAGCTCCTCTACAGGTTTCTATCACAGTAATTCCCAGTCTTGGTATGTAAATTGTTCACCCATACAAAGAATAGAAACAAAGCCTATGTTGTTCTAACCTCACCACAAATAATGCTTCTCACTTGGATATAGGGTAATACCTGATTGACTTTTAGGCCATTTTTAAAGATAACATGTTAACATAATGAATATAAAACATTTCATAAGTTTTTTTAACAAACATTTGATAAGCTTTGAACCAAAGAAATGTCTGACCTAGACAGATGGCTCAGCCATCTCTTATCCCTGATAGCACAGTTAATGTCTAAAAAATGAATAGTTTACATTATGCATTCTGTTTCACCACATATATCCTTAACAGAGGATAGTTTTCTCACATCGGTATATCAGTCATAACATTCTTTTGGAAAGGTTACTGCCTAGAACTCCATATGATTTATGCCCCACATTTTAAGAGGGTGCTGTTCATACTCTTGAGTTTTACCGGAGCTTGATGTAGCTGTCTTTTTATGCACTATTACATACATTAAGAAAAAAATCTTTTGTCGGTCCTTTGATCTTGTATGGCATAAAATTGGAACAACTACTCTTTCTTGTCACACTAACAATATAAAAGCTATTTCCTATATGATAACTCACCAGCTTAAAAATCAATATGTATTCAGCAAATAGTATCTTAACATCTTAACTCACCTGACTCATCTTATGAAATTAATTCCCAAAATGGATAACGGTCCGCATTTGTTGACAGTACTAATTCCACACTTACACTACCTATCTTGTAGTCAAATGGCAGAATCTTAAATTGGTACACATATTGTGATAGAAAAGAAAACAAACCATAGTAAACATTTTTCATTATGTTCATGAATTATATACATATATTTTTCTTTTTAACAATTATCATTCACACCAGCATTACATACATTGCTCATTACCTGCCTTCTCTTAAACCTTTGCATATATATTCTTCTCAAAAGTTCCATTTATTTCAATGTAGTTTATTTCCCCTTACTAATGAACCCACCTCCAGTTCTTTTATCTCCTTTACAATATTGCATTGGCTTAGATTTTGGTTTCCATTTTCTAGTAATTGATTTTTTGGTAGACAGTAACATTGAATATGTTAAAGTCTTAGCATGTCTGGACAATTCAGATCCTATACTTTAGCTCAAAAATAATTTCCTTAGTTGCAGCAATTTGCTCCCTACTGCACTTTATTGAATTTTTAAAATCTTCCCACCTATTATATCCCCTCCTAAAAAAATTCCCAGTTACTTATATCTGCCCCATCATACCTCCAGCATTTGCTGGTTACCTGAGAAATTTTTCTTAGAAGTCTACTTGGGCTATACAATACATGTGCAATCACTTCTAAGCTAACCTTTTGGACTTTGTTGCATACTTGGGAACCATACATGTGACCTCCGATTGTTTATTTGTATATTGCCTTTCCATTCTCTTTTGGCAATCATTTCAGCCTCCTCTGATCATTCTTATAGTTATCATGCAATAATTTATATGTCCTACTAATTATCCCTTTTTAACAACAGCTTCTGTTCTACACTCAATTAAAAACTCTACCAGAGCTGGTCTTTCACTTAGCACTCCCTTATCCCATTCTCTTTGCCTATGCCCTGTAATCAATTCCTTGTAGGGAGGACATCTCTTTATTATGGATACAGATAGTAAGATAGAAGCTGTGAAAACTTCAGTAAAGATTCTTATCATTTAGGCATTTATCAGCCTGGCTATCCTGTAGACATCTATGAGATAATTCTGAGAATAATAAGACTGTAATAGTTCTACAACCTGAAAAAATATTCCATGAACTCAGATGAAGGTCAAACCCCATCATTTTATTATATCCCACTGTGCATTCTGAAGCAAGCAGGGGCAGGTATACTACAACAATTTCACTTTCTTAACTTCTCATATTATTCGATCTTGTAATGTTAAAACTTTAAAATCATTAGTTAACTACATAATTAATAGAGCAATGCACCTTTCTTCTTATTAAAACTGGAATTAGAGAAAACTGTTTATTTAATCCCTGCTGTACTCCTAACGTTGTTGATTGGATACAAGTACTGCGAACCAACTATTTATCTTTTTAATAAAAGTAAGAGGTTAATCCCCATCGACATCTATTTCTTTTAATATATAAAGTAAATTACTTACTGTTTTTAATTATGTGTTTGGTTAGGAAATCAAGTAGAAAGGAGAATCGAATTACATTTTTATTTATACATTAAGCTTTTATATTTTATGATTTTTGCATAATATTTCATTTTGCCCTTACTTAATGTTTAGTATCACATTATTGATGGCTAGTTGTATGTGAACCTAGTACTTAAAATGTACCTGCCTTAATGTTTTAGCCTGTTATTACAAGAATATTGCCCTGGAAACGTTGGAGTTATAGTGAGATTTATTATTACTCTTCTACAACCAATTTGTTTTTTAACTTGTTTTGCTGATACTAATCTTGTACAATTATATGATGCCTAGTGATCACAAGAGTGTTTTTTATTCATGAGGAGAGACAGTGTCTAGTGTTATGTAATGTATTATTTGTTTTTAGAAGTAGTCAATATAACCTGAAATGAAATCATGTATCAGTGTTTGATATTTTTATACTTTTTCATTTGTTGACCGTGTACAGTTGAATGCTATCTAGTGATCTCTTGAATGAATTGCTTATCTTTATAATATGCAAAAATGGTAGTGAACAGATTTCAATTCAGTGGTGTGGAATTTTAGAAGTCAAAAGGTAACCAGGAAGAAGTAATAGAGACCTTGTGGAAGCGCTTTTTCCCTTGCTGTCCTGATTTCAGGTCTCTCCTGCCCCACACCCTATTGGTTCATTGCCCCCCAGGTGAGAAGTTACCTATTTGTTCTTCAGTCAGGGCGAGAACCCTGTAGCTTTTTTTGCTTCATGACTGAACTGAGAGCCCTACCAATCCATTTGTGCCACTTTGGAAGCAAGAGTTGGGGAGTGCTAGGGTTTTGTTACTGTTAAGGTAATTTCTCTCCACCTAAATACCTCTTTATAGTGACTGATAGATTTGCATAGATACCACTAACTCTAGAGAGCTAACTATGTGTTGCGCCAGCCATATGCTCCAGGAAGGCCTATCCTGGCATGTGGTTCGAAGCACCTGACCCAACTGTTGTGGTTGACAATATCCCAGATCTCTTGCCAGGATAAGTGGTACAACAGGTCACATCATCTGTCTGGATCCAGGATGGTTACCCCAATAGTATCTATTCATTGTTACCCTCCTCGGCCCTTCCGGTGCCCAAGCCATTAATCAAACCTGGGTCATCTAGAACACAGTCTGCACCTTATCCTCCTATGCCACAGGACCAAGGTGAAACCTAGTGGAAGTTTTTCAAATATGTACTATGTAAGGTTATTTATAAGTAGGAAAATGCACATTTGAACAAAGTACAACCATTTTATATCACGTTAATCTGACAGTAGTGAATACATTTTAGCTGCTTTTTGCTGTTTTACTGTATATTTTACTTATTTATTTGTTTTTCATGTTTTTTGCTCTTTGCAATGCACATCATTAATGAAATGATCATCATTCTACAGGCATATAATAGGAAATAGCATCTGTGCTGAATGCTGAAAGTATGAGTCTGACTGACGGTTTTACATGACCCTGTTGAATGACAGTAGATATCTGTTTCACCATTATTAACTGTCTAAACTAAAGGATGACTGTGACACCATTTATTGTTTGCTAATTGCTGTTATGCCTCTTATACTAAAAACCTGCTGAAGCATATTAAGTAGAAAAAAAGAAAAGAACTGGTTACATAGTAAATATTTGCATGTTGATATTACCTGTTACCTGCGGCTAGATCTAGATGGCATAAGGACAAGGTTAATGTATATTAAAGAGACAATTCTGGTCTGAGAGCAAGGAATCACAGCAACAGAACTTAGAACTCTGCTTTGGGACGTGTCTTTATAATCTTCCTGACAATACTTAATGATGGTTTCTCAAGAGCTATGGTAATATTACTCCCAATGCCCGAGTTAATATTCTAATTAATCAGGCCAAAGGCATGTAGCTCAGCATACTGTTTAAGAAGTTCAACAAAACAAGTCTGATTAACATGAACACTAGCATTACCCTTAGGAATGTACATATTTGTTGTTATTATTTTTATATTGGGAACACATTTATTTCACTCTCCTAATCCTATATTGTATTATGTGTAATATAATGCAGACTGTGGCAGGTGTCTAGCTGACAGAAACCTCTACACATTTGACATGATATGCCTGGAGGACTGCCATGACAATTTATAATGCAGCTCATTCAAACTGCTACAGCAGCAAACTGTCATTGCAGTTTTGACTGCTAAAGATTTATTTCTAATTTTACAGATATGATTCTGACATATATTTTTTTCGTTTACATTTATATTTGCTATAAAGATATGACAACCTTCAGCTGAGCAGATGCAACAGCATCAGACTCTGATACTCTTTTGACTCATTAACAAAGGCCATTATGTAGCCATAGTCTGGATTATTAGCTATCACAGAAGAATGAAATCCCTACCTGATGAAACAGCCGTGTGGAAACCTACTTTGCACACAGCACACTATAAGCACATATAAGGAGAATAGTGAAGTATTTTGTTTAGGTGCTAATGGAGTACAAATAAATAATGAATAAAGAAAAAAACATTTATTTCAGTATTTTTATTTTTAATTTTGCATTCAGAGGCCTGTATAAGGCCATATACATATAGGGGTTTGTGGCAGATTGTCAAACTGAACTTAGTTTGAATTGTTCTGCTTCTTACCCAGCCAATCCAACAGAGTGAATGTGGCACTTGTGCGCGTGCGCGCACACGCACACACACACACACACACATATATATATATATATATATATATATATATATATATATATATATATATATTTATATACATGGATCCCTATCAAATGATAGAAAACCCATTTGATGGAAAATCATTTGGCTGAAACCAAAACATGAAATATCGCAGAATCACCGACCAATAAATCCACAAAAAACGGTACCAGGACCCTTCTTCACAAGAGAAACAAGTTTAATAATAAACTTTAAGCGCGATCAATTATAGTACACTTTTCGTCAGTTAAAAGTAACCGACTTCATCAGAAACTGAGAAACACACACAGAACCATAGGTTTATAGACAAACCACTTAAATTCTTAGCTGCTGTCACATGCTTTTAAATCTTGATCTTTTTTGTGGTTAGTTTTACCTTAGGGTAATCCACCTAGTGGTGAATATCTTGGTGACATAACAGCGGTAACATATAAACAAGCGCAATATAATCACACAGGATAAATATTGGTATTACATGTACTGTTGATGTGCAGTTTAAATACTAGGCATTCAGGTTGAGTGATTAACTCGCCCCTGTGTAGACCAGGTGCAGTTAAATGTAGTGTCCTATCGTCTAAAAAATAGTTTTAAAATTCTTTTGTTAAAATTCTTTTTTTATGTATATATAAAAAACTGTTAAAAACTTATTATTAAAAAATTTTAAGAAACAAATAATGGATCAAATGGGTGTGTGCACAAAAACAGTCCCCCCAAGGACAGAGAAATGATAAGCAGCAAAACGGTGAAGTCATTACTTGTCAAAATATTTGTCAAGATATTTAAAATACAATTAAACTTTTCAAAGGAACCACAAGGGTGTACACTCTGACACATCGAAAATTACGAGATGTTTAAATTGTTTCACTAGTGGTCCACAGTTATTGGAAACATATATTAAAAATATGTATATATTAACTTGTGGCTCGCCCCACATCGCATCCCTGCTGGACCATACAAGGCCACAAAGTTGACAGTACATACAGAGTGTCCCTGTAACCAAACCTCTGTATAGGAAAACTGACCTATACAGCCGCACCCCCCAGGAGTGTCAGTTGATATGCTGTGTGTTAGGTTGTGCAGGGACCAACGTGTTGTAAGTTTGTATGGAAAAGTAACGTTAATTGAGCGTTTAGGGTGGAGGCAATATCCCATATTAAAGCCAATCACACTTAAATAGAAGTTCTTAGAATTTTGTTATTAAAAGTAGTGTTGAAAATCATGTGAAGACTTGCATTATCAATTATCTTTAAAAGTTTGTATTTAGAGGTGGGCTATAGTGTAACCGCCATAGTCAAGGAGCCTCAATACTTATAGATGAAGCCTCATCGTATTCCAGTAGGAGTAGGTGTAAATAGCTCCAAGATAATACAACCATTGTAATGGTCTAATAAACAAGCCAATTTACGGCTGACCTGGTCGTTGAAGAGGGATGTGTATTAAGGTTTGTTGATGTTATTAGTGCAACATGTTTGTAGTGTGGCCATGCCCCCAGGAACAAAGGATAGATAAACAGAACAAGTGGTAGGTCAGTTACCCTATTTATTACTTCACCACCACTTTAGCTCTGGAACCGGGGGTATGTAAGTGTGATTGGCTTTAATATGGGATATTGCCTCCACCCTAAACGCTCATCCTTGTCTTATTACACCACATAAATAGTGGAAAAGCACCCCTGCTAGAGCGGCGCCCTAGGCGGCCGCCCAGTTGGCCTATGCCTAAGGCCAGCTATGGTAGTGTTGCTGTATGTCATATGGTGGTTAAATGCTGTGGGACAGATTTGTCAGATCTGCTGTGTTACAGCCAGTGAGGCCTGCTAATGCTACAAGGGCTGAGGACACCCACATGCATTCTGCACAACACTGTGCAATTTAATCACATACCTGTACATCCCACAACTGTCGCATAAGTGATATCCCCACCATGAAAGGTGGACTATACATGTGCCTATATGTACATCCATGTGTACAGCAATGGATGTGTACATGTATTTGTATAGATATGCATGTATATATAATATATATATATGTATATATATATATATATATATATATATATATATATATATATATATCTACATATATATATATATATATATATATATATATATATATATATATATATATATATATATATACACATACAGAGTGAGAGAGAGAGAGACAGAGAGACATGGGTTCATATGTACCGCAACAGGTGTGTGGTGACCAAGGCATGGACTGTAGACAAGTGTTGATACTGCAGTGCCATTCCACCTTCCCAAAACAGTGCACCCATTAACTACCACATAGGTAGAGATCTACCTAACAGTGAAGGTGTGATAAGGGAACATGGGACACAGGTGGACAGTAGCCTCCGCTTTGATGAAGACAGTGCCACACTACACCTGTAATATGTCTGTGTGGTATGTGTCATGACAACAGGTGTGTCAGCTATGGAAGTATAGGGTAGAGTTCCCCTCTACTCATCACAATGCCCTGTGTGGTATGTACTTCACATGACAACTACACCAGGTGAACAGGCCACAGACAGACCCCCCAGAGGGTAATACTGGCTGCAAACAGTTGCCCTATGCAGACTGTCTCACAAAATCACAAGTACACTGTATTGCATACTGGCCACACAGAAGTGAACTCTGCCGGACATACAGAGGTATGTCACACCCATAGCTGGGTGACAACCACCATGGCAACATATCACAATCCCTCAGGGATACATGCTCTAGGGCCCTAAACCTTGTCAGCTCACTAAACGGCACATGCTGGAGGGATAGGTTCTCATCTCAGAGATATGCCATACACTGGAATAAACCACATAGCAATAGCAAACAAGGCTCCTCCTTAGCAGTTGTTATAAATACCCCTGATGATTGTGTGGGAGATTGGTAATACACCCCAGGAAACACCTCTGTGGTTCAGGTTGGCAGGGGCAAGTGAAATCAAAGTACATGTGTGTCAAAGGCCAGGGTAGCATATGGCTAGGCTGCTGTAGGCCCTAGGGCCAATAGCATATTACCTACCTATGACACTATGCACTCACACATGTACTTAATGCAATAGCTGCTATGTGAAGTTGTATAAGTGTAACGCTGAATGTGTGCAAGGTCTGTAAAGGTGTGATAGCTTAGTGTGATGTTGTATCTGACATGGTAGTGCCTATCCTAGCTGTGAGGACAGCAACTGATGTGTAATGTACTGTTAGGCAGACATAGTAGTATTGCAGATGATGTGATGTAGTTCTCCGTTGACGAATGTGGTGTCTCATTGTAGGCTAAAGCAATACATGTATGCTTAGTGAGTGGTACTGCTGGTGAATCCATCACCAATATGAACTGTAGTACTACCTGAAGCTGTAGGCCTAAACAGCACAATATGGTGTGTGTTCACATTGCTTGGAAACACTGTCATGTGTGTTTCCTGTAGTCTCCACAGAGGACAGAATGCAGACATAAGGGTGTGTAAGTAGTGGCACACAGTACTGTATGGTACACAGGTAATGCTCATCTGTGCTGGCATACAGTGGTGCGTTGTATGTTTGCCTGATGTGTGTGTGTAATTATGCCTGTACAATGGCTGCAATCATATGTGTGTTACAGGGTAAATGTGTGTATCCAGCAACATATATAGTCTGTTACTGCAGTATGCTACCTATAGTAACAACTGGACACATCTGTTAGGCAGGGCTATGGAATCAATGACTAGGGTGGTTGATTGGTACTACTGTACCTGTACTATGCATCCATTGCAATGGATGACATCTCTGTTCGTGCATCGGTGTGATATACACCCCTGTCTTGAGGTTGTGCAATGTGTCACAAACAGTGTGTCGGGTACTGTTGTATAGTGGTGTGATATATAGAGTCTGCCAGGCAGTGTTAGTTAGTTGTGGCCTGAGAACCAATAAGTGGTATTGAATGTGTGCAACCTCCGACAGACAATAGGATGGTATATATGGCAGTAAAGTGATATCTGTGGGTAAAGGTGTAAAGTGTGACACAGGACTCTCTCACACATATTGTTCATATCTTTTTCATCCAGATGGCCCACCACCGCAACCCAGCGTATACAGCGGATGAAGAAGAGGTGATACTCAACAGCCTATTGCAGCGGTACACAATGCTCTTCTCCAGAAGCAGCCAGCACCAGCAGGAGCGGACTGCACTGTGGCAGGAACTTGTTAGTCGGGAAAATGACATAGGCATGCATAACCGGACATATGAGCAGGTACGCCATCACTGCAGTGATTTAATTAGGCAAGTCCAGTGGCGTGCATCTGATATCCAAAGACAGCAGCTTGCCACAGGTGGAGGGGTGGCCATTCATCCCCCCCTCACCAGAGCAGAGGAGCTGCTCCTAAGCATGGTGGCTCCTGGACAACAGCTACATCAACCACTGACATGTGTTGTAATGGAGGCCGGAGCCACCCAGCACATCCACCTGGAGCAAGCAGGTAACATGCCCAATCTGTAAACTACAGTTAACTGTATTGTTAGATTATGTGTACGTGAGATGTGTACTGTGTGTTTAGCAGTTCAGCTGCCTAGTGTTGTGCAATATGGATAGTTTGAATAATATCCCTACACCTGTGACTGTTGACTGTTGTTGTACTGCAGTTTAGTATACCCACTGTAGCAATGCCACAGTTGTGGCCACTGACGGACCCTCTCATATTCTCGTAGGTCCCTCTGGTGTGACGGCAGGGCAGCCAATCCATGCTGGTGAGTGTGTTATACCTGCAATGTTGGTAATGAAATATGCATGTCATAGGTGAAGTGTAGGCCATGTACATGTAACACACCTACGCATAATGCATGCCATGCATGTTTGCTGTGAGATGTTGCACAGCTCAGTAATGTCAGTAGCTGCCTCAATGACATGCAATACACAGAGCATGACACACAGTTGTGGCAACCCTGTACTGCACATTGGATAGGCATAGTTGCAACACCTGTACACAACATAACACATTTATCACATGCAGTACACAAAGTCATGCTACATATGGCATAACCACACACCCGCTGTAAGGTCACACTTGAGTATCCCAAATGTCATCCACACACACATGATGTACCTCGGGGGTAGAGGCCTATCATGGGGCTGTGCAGCACTCTTCAACACATAACACAGTCATGTGAGGCAATGCTCCCTACTGGGCACCTCATACACCCATGTACAAAGTGGCTGTGTAATAGTGAACATATCCACGGCACTGCATTTCAGGTACAGCATGCTAGGTGGTGGTCTGTCACACAGTAGTAGCCGTGAGTGACCACAAGATGCATGATGATGATGATGGCACATGGTACTACACCTCATCTGGTTACAGTGACCACAGTACTACACATAGCAGTCTTTGCTGTGCACCTCATTGTTCTGTGTGTGCAAACATATGCACCTATACACACATGCATAGCATGTTGTGTGTGTGCTTACATATGCTAGTATACACATTCTGCACATCAGTCGCCATCTGTACAAAAAGTCACATATATGTCCTGGAATGCTATTGGGTGTATAGATCACATGACACACATTGGGTATGTGTGGTGTTTAATGTTGCAGTCATGTAGCATGCCATGTCGTGGCTGGCACTGACATATCTGCAATATGTCCCACACTCACCATAACCACTGTACAATGTCCATGTCGAGCATTGGGATTCCTTCACATCTACATGCACCACTCATCCCATGTCTGTACATTGCATGCATTTGCTACACCTGTGCCCACTATTATGTGCTATGGACACAGACACTGTCATCAGACATGGCAATCTATGTGTCACACAGATAACACATGCAGCCATGGTATGTATACCATTGAGTGATGGTGCACATGACATTGCAGAGCAGATAATACTTGCACAGCAATGTTGTGTCCATGTACACACTTTGTTCCAGGGTGTACCCAATCACTGAACAATTACACACATGCATCAAAGCCATGTATAATGTCATTAGATAGGGCTGTCTACTTGCACTGCATGGTCTTGAGCAACACATATTCTGCATGCTGACACGTGTGTGGTGACTGTTTGCCTTGTGATACTGTCACCCACTATCACCCACTATTGTGTATGTGTTGGATTGCTGGTGTGTGTGTGTGTGTGCATGTGCTGTGGTGAGCAGTGTATTTATGTGCATGTGTGCATGTGTTCATGTGTTCATGTGTGCATGTGTGTATGTGTGCTAACATCACGTACAGATTGTAAAGTGTGTTTCCTGTCTTCCTTCCACAGGTGTTGAGTTAGGGGTGGCTGAATGCAGCAGGGAACCTGATGTCACCACCACTAATAGTGGAGATGATGAGACATGTATTGTGGCACAGGAAGGTCTGACAGGGTCTGTCGTTGGTCCACCAATCGACACTACACAGCGGTCAACCCCATCTATGCACACACTCATACTGCCAATACATCCTTTGTCACCAATGGCCTTAGCTGAGGGACAGCATACAGTTGGCATTGACCAGGAGAGTGTGGTACCTATGGCACATGCATCCCCTCACAGCAGCCATAGCCAGATTACTGGAAAGGTACCACATAGGCTGATGTCCAGGGGTTCTCAGGGGAGCACCACTGGTCGTATTGCCCCTGGCAGACATGCCCCCAGAGGTATTACAACCTCCGGTATGTTCTGGGCTGTAATGCAGGCACAGGCACGTATGGAATGGTACACCCGACAGGGACTAAGGGCACAGAGGGCCCATTACACTGCTATCAATGACAGCATCCGTGACCTTGCCGGTGCCATCCAGGATTACACCGAGCTCATTGATAGCCATTGGAGGGAGACATTAGATGTCCTCCATGATGTGTTAGCCATGAGGCAGGACCATGCGGGATGGATGAGAAGCCAACACGGACACATGCCAGCAACAGCATCAGCTGGCAGTCATCGCGGATGGACCATGGATCACAGCCACTCCCGTAGTGGCAGTACCAGCCCTAGCAATGCTGGGTCTGGCCTGTCCATTGACCATCCTACTAGACCACGTGCACGTGGCACTGGCCAGTCCCAGCAGGGACATGGGTCCAGTCATCATACCTCTGCCTCTGATGACAGCACCCATTCAGGGTTGGTCCCGATACTGCCCGTAGCACCCCTGCTAGGCACAGGTACCGTTTCCATGGCTGGAGACAGTGATCTGTATGGCCTAGCAGGTACAGTCTGTGGCTGTCCCACAACCACCCGTATATGGCAGCCACATGGTGGAGTTGTGTGCATGCAGACACACGCACATTTACCATACAACTAGGGCTCACACATACACACACACATTACATCAACATTGGCCCATGCAGTACTGTTGCCCCCCCCACACACACACACACACACACACACACACATGCCGATTGGATGGGTCAATGTTGGGCTCTAGCAAACCTACAACACACCCTGTGCATATGATGACACCTGTGCTACCTCCTGTCATCTGTAACATTGATGCAGGAACAGGCTAACATGGTTCTAATGCACAGGGTGACATTATAGCAGTGCAGCAATAGTAGCAAGTTGACAACAGGAAAGTGTAATGATATCCTTGTAGGTATACCTGAGCAGGCATTATGCATCACAGCTGTGATAGTCATTGTAGCATTGTTTACACCAGTGTTAGTCCTGAGTATGTAATGTCCACCCATGTGCCACTTGGCTGAAGTGTACAGTGTTGCCAGCATGTGTTAGTGAGTGGACAGTTCGTGTGTGATGTGTGCATTACAAATTAGCGGGTGTACATCTGTGAAGATGGTGTGTGCGCACTGTCTGCATGTACATGCATAGTGGAGATGTGGGATGTGTGACATACCCTGTTCTACACATTGTTAACATCTCATGGTATCTTTCGATGGCCAGTATGCATTCTACTACAGATATGTACTAACATGGGTACACATGTGTGTATGACATGGGTTGGCACTATGCTGTGGGTGATACTGCTGATATCTGTCAATGATCTGCAGTCTGGTAGTATACACCATCTCAACAGCATGACTATAACCAATCATTAGATGATGTTCTGACAAATGACTCACAGTTGTAGGGAACTCAGTAACAGTTGGATCCTTCCAGTACTATACAATAACAGTAACCAGTGGTATTGACCACCACACGTTCCTGGGACCACATCTGTGTGGCATATAGCCCTCTTAGGTACATGCAAATACACTAGGGTATGTCCATCAACATCTGAAAATGCATGCATTGGCCTACCCTGCATTCCCTGGATGGGACGCATATCCTACACAAGGGTATCATACAGACAGATACGTGTTGTCCAATACATGCTGTATAGCAGTAAGCCGTCTATGGCATATTCATCCACATTTACTATACATACTATTTCAACAGTACCACATAGGTGGTAGCCCTCAACATGTATGTTGGGTACCAATGTGTACAGACAGACACTTGTTATGTCATCTGTCCCTTGGTATCCACATATCCAAAGGTATTGTGGGGTCCCTCGGTGTTTCACATAACACATTAGGGGCCTGCATGCATATCCACAGGGCTGGTGTACACCTATAATGACTATCCATTATTGCCAGTCGTTGTTGTGTAGGAACATGTCTGACATATACCCCAGCAATTACCCTCACTCACAGTACTCTATAGTACGTGTCATGGGTGTGTGTGGTGGAGATGTCCTTGGCCACGGATCACTACATTGGCTGGGCTTGATACAGACATACATATGTGACCTATGATTTGTGAAGCAGCGGCACAATCTGTCGAAGGTTACAAATGTATTCATGTTGTATGCAGGGTATGTACTAATTGAGGTCACATGTACACATATTTATTTGACATGCAGATACCCGATGTGTGCAATTAACATACTGTTTGAAACATATGTCATACCGTAGTAAAAGCAAAATCCACACTGCATTGACCACCTGTGGCACACACACACTTGGTGTTTGCAGGATTCAAACCCCTACCTAACTATGTTATGATACTAGAGAGATACGCATTAACACTGCACGCTATATACATTACAGGGTGGTTTATGTTCTCCTTGAATATTTGTAGGATGCTGACATCATCAGACTTTCCAAAGAGGGATGTACCTCTTTTAATGTGTTTTCCCAGTCTCCAAAAAGGCTACTCTTCTCAAAGGAAACCACACACACCTGGCATTTGCAGGACTCAAACCCCTATCGAACTAGGTTAAGACACTAGAAAGACATGGATTAACATAGCGCACTATATGCATTACTGGGTGGTTTATGTTCTCCTTGAATATTTGTAGGATGCTGACATCATCAGACTTTCCAAAGAGGGATGTACCTCTTTTAATGTGTTTTCCCACTCTCCAAAAAGGCTACTTCTCTCAAAGGAAACCACACATATACACCCCCCCCCCACACACTTGGCATTTGCAAGACTCAAACCCCTACCTAACTATGTTATGATACAAGAGAGATACACATTAACACAGCATGCTATCTGCTTTATTGGGTGAATTTTGTTCTCCTGGTATATTTGTAGGATGATGACATCATCAGACTGGACATGGTAATGTGTGTACACATTCTTTTGCAATCCCAAGAATGATCCATGTAGGTTGGCAGGTATCAACAGCTTGTACAGGACCCCATGAATCTCACCTTGTGTGATCTATCTGTGGACACATTGACATCCCTTCATATGTCAACACATATCCATGCACAGATTGTTGATTTTGTGGATACAGCATGTGTCTGTGATGTTGATGAAGAGCTGTTCAAATCTATGTGGGACATGTATAGCTCTGTTCCATGATCTATGTCCTGGGTGGCTGCCTTGCAGATGGTGTAGCATGCTTGGGAACCATGATCTGCACATGAACATACCACAGTTGGTAGGGTTGTGTGTTTGTCAGTTTCCAATAGCTCTGTTTATCACATCTGCCATGATGCACTCCATGGCCTTGCAGATCAGACTTTATAGGCTTACTGGACTATACTTCCCATAGTGTGTTGTGCACCCACACATGTGGGGAGTGCCTTATGTTGCTGTAACACATTCAACGGTTCCAGGTCCTGTGGAGTGGGTGAGGCTCAACAGACTGTTCAGGTGCAGGGTCTGTTTGTTCTGTAGTGCATGCATGACACATATTGGGAAACAATGTAATCTAATTGCTGCCATGCTTTTGGATTGGGGGGAGCTGTTCAGCCATTCTACACATGATATCTCCTGGTATGATGTCAGGGACTATCGTCTGTGGGAGGTGGGTATGTATACAATATTGTGGTTATGACACAATGTCACATCTGCCTCATGTACACAGACAACCCTCTCCTCCTCACATCACACTCACATATATGTGGAAGATGTAACAATATTGACATACAGGATGCTGAGCTCTCTCGACCCATGACTGGCATAGTCTATCAGGTGGTGAGGGTGACCACACACACCACAAATCAGTCTCACATACACCGACAGTGACAGCACACAAACCACATTATCACACATACACATATTCAGAGGCTCTACATACACTCTGCCTAAGCAGCAGAGACCTCCACAGCAGACACACATACAACTGCTACCCCACTACAATGTCCACATGTCACACAGTTCACAATGTCAGTGTGCCACACAGTCACTGCTCTTTGGGCTAAACAACACATCTGATACACTTGTTATAGGTGACACTTAATGTCAAACACACTGTCGTCCCACTCACCAGGCCAAACAAGGGAATAGTCACTTTGAGCTGTCTCTCAGGTGCCAGGATCCGCCACATAACACATGCACTCAGGTCACTCCAAAGCAAGTCCATTGGCCAAGCTGGTGTGTACAACCTCAGATGTTCCTCCCTGGACCACATGACATGAAACATAGAGGAACTCTGTGATCATGTAGCCCAGCCCAGTATTACCCTGACCTTGTCTAGCATCTTACACTCACCAAGTATGATGTCACAGTATACCAACACACTGATCACGTTTAACAGATGGCTAACATATTGGTGTTATTCAAAGGGGATACAGTGTCTATCACCCTGAGGTGACATGCTCGACATGCCACGTAGCTTCCCTATGGACAGCTTGCACCTGTCACCCTTGGACTTTTGAATACTGGCTAGGGAACTTGCTGCCACCATAGTACCTTATGTAAGCGGGGCTCAAAGGACAGAACCACCTCCATAGACATTATAGAGTACACAACACTGAGGGTAATGCTGCTCAATACCAGATGTATTACCCTCAAATTGTGCCCACTCAGGAATCTCCTCAGCATGGAGGAGAGCAATATCTGTGCACTAACAGACACATGGTTCAGGCTCCCACATGCACACCAGCACTACCAGGTTGTATTTCGTACCATGCTTTCTGACCACATAACTCGGAATGGCCAACACAAATAGGGGGTGTATCCATATACATCACAGATGCACATACCTCCGGGTTGGTAGCACTGCACAAAGCATCACAGACCATACATATGCACCTAACATTGTGCAAATCGGCCTTTTGGTTTGTTGCCTGCTACAGACCACAGTCCCCAACTCAGCAACCCCACTCAGCTTTCCTGGGAACATTGGACAATATGAAGGTCTCCCCAAACACCATTATATTGGGTGATGTCAAATACCCACACATTGACTGTGGATAGTACTCAGGCCACAACACCCTCGACCAACAGTTGCTACTATTTCTACACCCATATGCTATGGCACAACCGGTCACCACACCCACATGAGGGGACAACATATCGGACATGATCATCACCGACATGGGGACTCTATGTTCCACACCTGCGATATACCCCTCATTGCTAAGGGCAGAACATACTTTATCTCACTGGACATCCATATCCTGTCCCCACACCCTTCCTGGGTAATGTTGGTAAACTTCCCATAGGAAAACGTCACACTCCTCCAAACCACGGTGGTATCCTTCAGAGACCCTGGGTCAGTGGTAAGTGTGGCTCAGACTGCTGTATCCTTTACATACACATTCTATGGACATCTAGTGGACCGCATGGATCGTTACATCCAAAATAACAACTGGACTCATTCCTGCAATGGCAGTGGACCTGTGTGGTAGACCCCAGCCATTCATACGCTTTACAACAAATGGAAGAAGCTACTACATGATAGAGCACAATCCCAGACAGGGAAGGCATCTGTGATCTGTATTAGCAGACAACTACAATCACTTAGGTAATTATGTCAGGCACGCTTCTAATGGACAATTGCACCAGACACGTCGGACACTCACAAGGCCTTCTTCAGTCGATTCAGGTACTTGGCTGGACACTCACTGATATGCTGTGTGTTACTGCATACTGACTAAACATACCCTGAACCCACTGACATTGCCATCATCCTGGAAAACAGGTTCAGTGCAGATGTGTCCCCCACATCCCCCCTAAGGTGGTACTGTCCATACCAACAGACTGTAACCTCCCAGACATCACGAGTAAACAGGTGAGTGCTGCCCTCCCCACAGCGGACAACACAGCATCAATGGGACCAGACGGTGTCCCAGCCTGTGTCACACACACCCTTCATGACAGACATAACACTCACATTATGTCACTGTTCGACATAAGAGTTACTACAGCATATGTACCCACGGAATGGCGTACATTGATAGTGGTCCCACTCCACTGAATACTGCCACAACAGACCACAGGCAATATCGGCCTAAAAGGCTAATTAGCCTGTTCTGCAAAGCTATGGGGTGTATTGTAATGGGACTCATGCACATAGACATGGGAAACCTACAGACACTGGGTCCTACACATTACAGCATTGTTGTGGGAAGATCTTGCCTGTTGGACCTGTTCATATTCTTTCAACAGTTACCAGGTCCATCAGTGTTGGGATGGTTGTCCACACAGCCTGCCTGGACCTTGCACAACCCTTCAACACAATACCCCACTCGGCCATTATGCATAGGCTCCCCAGCATCAATATCGACACATATCTGACAAGATGGATTGCTACCTGGATCAGGGATAGCACCCACATGCTCAGTGTTGCAGGTGCCATGTCTGACTATACACCAATTACACATGGCATCCCACAAGGCTCAGTCCTGGGACCTCTCTTGTTCAGTATATATTTGTGTGATGTACAGGCTATCACAGGTGTGCTATGGCTGTCCATGTTCGCAGATGACTGCAAACTGGGTGCCATAATCAGCTCTCCTGCTGGCACATGCATACTCATGCAGGGTCTCACAGAGATAGGTTGAATGGTGCCTGAGCCATGGCCCACAGCTACATGCCATTAGTTGCATAGTCATCCCCTTTAAGGATGACAAAATGCCCACACATTACCACATAGGTTGTAATCCATTACATACAGTAGTGGTTGTTACGGATTTGGAGACACAACCTGTTTGGACTCTCGCCTTTGACAATCCTATTGCCATAGTGGTTAGACAGTATGTCTACATAGCCCACCATATCCCACATGGTTTCACATGTTGATCACGTGTGGTCATTGTGCCCCTATACTCTTCACGACCATGCTTGGTTACTATGCCACATTTGGGATGTACCTTACCTGACACCTGCAGCAACTGTAATGGCCACAAATATTACTCATTGAGCAGATGTAGGGACTCGCACAGATGCCCTGCACAGTTCTGATACAGTAACTCCAGCTATACTCAGTCACTTACCACCTACACGGATGTGTTGTGTGCCTGTAGTTGCAGGCAATATCTGACCCAGACTTACTGGACATGCTCCACCTCAGGATATCCGACTCAATTGGAGCTACACACTCCAGGGACATATACCTCAGCACTGATGTTAAAAGGACATGCTGGGGAGACAGATTATTATCAGAAAGCCTCCACGCACTCTGGAGTGTAGTCCCGGTGTTGCATAGGCAGAGCCACCCACTGACCACCTACAGGTGACACCTTGACATGTGGATGGGTGATCAAATGTTTACCCATGGGATATCTTCTGGGTCCCTGCTAGACAGAGGCACAATACACTCAACATGAATGGGCTATCTTGTGTGACCTACTATTCAGTGGCACAGTGTTCTGATTAGACTGGGTTGCAGAAGCCAAACACACTCTGGCTATGCTTGTACATGCCCTAGGGCAGATAGCCTAGTATTAACCTCTGAACCTATGATAATTTTCATGATGCACAATGTTTATTGCTGATACTGTTTGCAGGTTTTTATCATCTTTGCTTTCACACTTTCTATGAACCGCTTAGGTATCTGCAGAACATATTTGCTTATGGCAGGGTTCCACTATATTATTTATGTGTCTGTTGTCATATCAGTGTGTGCACAGGGCAGATTGCTGGGTAGTGAGAGGTTCCTGGGTTAACACATGCAACTGCCTGCTATGTGTGGCCCAATGCTGTACTCCAACATGGCCTAAGCGTGTGAGCATGCCCAGTTCAGACTGTCAGTATTCTGTTGCCTGACATTTGTCTCATGTATTCAAGTGTGTGAGCATGCTCAGTGTGACCTTTCAGTATGTTGCTGTCTGAGGTCCACTACATTTGTTGATGTATGTCTACAAGTCCAATATTAACATTTATACTGTGTGTGTTAAAGGTCAGGTTCTATTCTTACTGCAGGACTCACCTTTGTGTCATAACTCGACAGGGATTATGATGTGCCTGCAGGGTTTCCATGAAATAATTTGCATAGACTTATTGACATTTCTTCATACAGGCTAACCACTACAATGCTGTCATGGTTTAGTGGTTCAGTACTATGACTTAGTGCACAGTATCCTCAGTTCGAGGCCCATTGCCGCTTATATTTTCATACTGAGCAGACCAGACTGCTTAGGGGCCAGTAGAGCAAATATGAGCATGTTGGCTTTTGTTCAGCTATGCCCTACCTAGACCCAGCTTGTCCAACATTGCTCAATATTAACCATCATTGCTGGACATTGGCCAATATTACTCTACATTGACCACATTTGTAGTAGTTGGTGTGTGCGATTTTATTTACATATACTTCATGATGGTAAATGCTGTTTAGCACTGCTTTATATTGCTTAACACATGGCAATCATGCCTCAGGTGTTGATGCAGGGCTGCCTATGTCGGATGCACATACTACACTCCCTATACATGTTTGAAAGCAGGTAGTGTCAACGTAGGCATCCCTTTTACTATATGTGCGGGTCAGAGAGAGGTATAATTTCCAGAGTTCCTACTGAGCCAGTGTATGTGCTATGCGTTGCCTCTTTGCCAAGGCCAAAGCATACTGGGCATGCCTCCTTCTGCCTACTGGGGCAGGCTCAGGTTATTCCTCCTCTGAGTCACACTCTGCCTGTGATGGCCTTGGCAATGGTGGGGGGCTGTTTGGCCCAGGCCTATGCTGGTTCTGCTGCAGCTGTTTTCGCAGGATCATATTATGTAGCATAGCACATACCATGACAATTTGGGTACATGTAGCTGGTGAATACTGCAAGGCTCCACCAGATGTGTCCAGGCACTGGAACCGTGACTGGAGCAGCCCAAACACACGCTCGATTACATTTCGTGTTTGTGCGTGTGCCTCATTATGGCATTCCTGTTCAGGTGTGTGTGCATTTCTGATGGGTGTCATCAGCCACGGCTCCAGTGCATAGCCAGCATCCCCCACTAGGTGACCATGTGGGATGTCCCCATTGGCAAATGTCTGGCACAGCTGCGTCAGATGCCAGATATGGGAATCATGGTAGCTTCCAGGGCAGCCAGCACAGACATTCAGTATTATGTCCTGGGCATCACACACGACCTGGCAGTTGATGGAGGGAAAGCCCTTGCGGTTGAAGTAGACCCTACCCTGCTCACCGGCTGGTGCTTTGATGCGTATGTGCATGCAGTCTATTGCACCCACTATCTCAGGGTATTCTGCTATTTGCTGGAAGAGACGCATATTGCTAGCCAATACCTCACGGGAATTGGAGAAATATACATGATCACCAACATGTGCTGATATGGCATCCAGGAACTGGTGCAATACCCTGGATGCTGATGCCTGTGATATCTCCATCATATCACCAGTTGATCTCTGGAAGGTACCTGTTGCTAATATTCTTAGGTCAACACATACCTTAGTTTCCACTGGGATGGGTTCCCCTCTGTTAGTTCTGTGCGTGAGGCGTGGCCTGCACAGCTCAACAATTTGCTGCTAAAGGTCTCTGTCCACTCAATAGCTCTCCACTATCTTCAGCTCATGTAGCCCCTGGTAGGTAACCCTGGGCCTGTACACTCTTCTCCGTCTCCTCACTGTGGGTTGTCCAGCAGCATTTGCATTATCACCACCCTCAGCATGTTGCATATGTCACCTTATAACAGCAATGGCAGCCCCTAACATTTTTTGTCTCAGTGAAGCTTTTTCAGTTTTCACTTCTATTATCTTACTGCAGTGTTGCAGTGTATCTTAAGAGAAACATAATTGACTGTTGTTTGCAGAGTTTTAAGTGCTGGGCTGGGCTGGGCTGGGTTAGTGTTCTGCCTGGGTAATTGCCTGTTCTGATTGTTTTCACCTGCTAGCTCTGCTAGTACTCCCTGGTAACTTCCACTATTTGGTGTGCTTCCTGTTTCCTTTCTGTTTCCTCAGGGGGGGAGTGCCGCGCACACAAGCGCAAACACACGCACAGCAGCTAACACATGCGCACACATGCTTACATGGACTAAAACTTGCTTATTCTTGTTAAAACGCGCGCACACCAGTGCAAACACGCTTACATCTGTTTACACAGCCTTACATATGCTTACTCAAGCCTACATGCGTGCACACATGGTTACACGCGTGCTCACTGTCTTACTCGGGTTTACTGGCGCACGCACGTGCGCATGCACGCTCAGCAAGAAACTTTGGTGTTATCCACGGCATACACCTTCGATTTCTTGACTTTACCTGGCCTACCTGTTGACACACCTCTTTCACTATTATGTGAATGTGAGCTGACACATGACACTCTGCTCCAACGAGCTTCACTCCTTTCATACATACCCCCCTCGTGATGTCACCTATCTTCTACTCTGGTACTCTCCTTATCCTACTCCTACACTCCACTGACTGTGCTCATTTGCTATGTAAATTTGCGATTCACTATCCTAACTCTCATTTGCATAGGATTGCCTACTAATGCTTAGTTACATCTCTTAGACTGAGCTTCCCCCCTTAGCAACCTCTACTCAGTGGCCATGTTGTCTTCAGCCTGCCATTCCCTTGCATTGTAAATTCTTTTTAGCTATAAAATCCACATTTGTGGATCTTAATTATTCATTTTCTGCTTTTTAGGGTGCAGCGCATTTGCGTGGCGCTGTGCTACGGTTAAACCCCAGAGATTGGGATAAAAAAAAAAGTTATTTTATTTTTAATTTGCATCCCTTCCCGTTGCCAATGGCCGTATTTTTGGCCATTGGCATGCTTCCTCCTGTACATGCATGCTTTATTTCCAGCTGACATGGCTCCGTTTTGCTATTTGCAGAACCGTACTAAGTTATCAACTGAGTACGTTTCTGCAAGTAACACTACTCCTACTCAGACAGGTTCAGGTTTCCTGGATCGCAAATTTACCTCATTTGCATAGCTTTCGCCTGCAATTGAGGTAATTTGCATATCCCAACCCTGTCCATGTAGGACTAGTTTAGAGATCTCAGTTGTACGCCCCTACCGGCTGTTCCTGGATCACTTGGCGGACATGTTGGCTGCATGGAGTCTTACTCTACTCTAAGACTCCGTCTAAGCCTTCGTGAATCCGGCCCCTAGTATCATAATTGCACTCTTATTGTATATAATGTCCCTACCTGCTAGTACTGTAAAAACTGTCTTCTAGAAGCATTGTTATACAAGATTATCGGTCGCCTCCCACTTGACCAATTTATTCTGTTTTAGTCTTTTTACCATTATGAATGTCTGTTACTATTTTTTTCTTTATTGTATTATACAATTTTCTTTCTACTAACAAAATAGTTTACTAACAATGGACCTTTTCTCCCCGGCCTTCACTGAAAAAGGGTTTTATGCCCAGTCGGACTCTCCCAGTAAACAAATGTAAAATAAAATAAAATAAATAAATAAATAATAAATATGTTAGCTGTTACTCAATGACCACAGTCATAATAGTAAATAAAATGATGGTGCATCACTTTATCTTTCTTATGCGTAACAACATGAAGTACCTCAAATGCTGCAACACATGATAAAATGAAAATTAACACATCCATTGAAACAATTTATTATTTGCAACAGCTAAGACAACAAACACTTGAACGATTGCAGTGTATTGGCAGTATATGTCAGAGTTAATTCTAATATCTAAGAGTTCTCCAGGAATGATGGAAAAAGGAACTGCAGTGGTTTCTCTTCAAGCCCTACTGAATAGCTCATTTTTTTGTTGCTGTCACAGTTCATAAGGCATGACACCATTCCTGTGCTGGACTGCATTACTGCATACACCCTACACTGATTAACTATATTACAGTAACCATGAAACAGTGGCAGACCACTTTGCAATTAAGCCATGATAAAGGACAGATTATTATCCCAGGGATAAAAATTCAAAAGGGGATATTCCAGGTTGACTCTTTGTCACAGTTTCTATTCTGCCTTGCCATTAATCCATTAAGCTGTTTACTTAACAGTCTAGGCCATGGCTACAATTTGGCTCCTAGAAAACAAAAAAGTCTAATGACTTCTCATCTTCTCTTTATTGATGATTTAAAACTGTATAGATCATCAGATGAGGAACTGAAAGCACAGCTGCAGGTTGTCAAAACTTTTTCAGATGATATCGGAATGTCTTTTGGTCTTGATAAATGTGCAAAAGCAACCTTTAAAAAAAGAAAACTGCAGCACAAGGAAAACATCAGTTTGGGACAAGAATGTGATATAAAATAAATTGAGCAAGAGGGAGTGTATAAATACTTGGGAATTGATGAAGGATCAACAATAAAACATGAACAAATGTGAATAAAGCTCAGTAAGGAGTACTTTAGAAGACTTAAATTAATCCTGCAAACAGCATTGACATCTATGAACAAGATCCAAGCCATAAATCAATTTGCTCCTCCTGCTCTAACTTATAGTTTTGGAGTGATTGACTAGCCCCAAAAAATGTTGGATAGATTGAATATTAAAACAAGGATGCTTCATGCTTACCAAATGATATATAAAAATCAGTGTATACCAAGATTATATATTCCCTGTTCTGAAGGAGGGATGGGCCTCATTGAAATTGATTACATGTATAGATCTGCAATCATGGGATTCCACACATATTTACTGACCTCACAAGATCCAAATGTAGTGAAAGATTTGAAACATGAGGAGAATAAATCTAAGATGACATCTCTCCTTAATTTAGCAGAACAATATTGATATCAAGCAGGAATGGAAATCAAATCAGAAGTAGATAAAAAACAGGCAGCAACTGAATGTGCTAAAAAAACAAAAGAAAGAATATAAGGTGAAGGACCTGATGAGAAGGCAAGAAATGTGGAAAAAAACATAAATATAGTTGCAAGTATAGAAAACTTCTGGAAGAGCCTCATTTTGATCAAGAATGAATGCAAGAATGGTTAAGGAGAGGTGAATTCGCATCAAGAAATGAAAGGTTAATATTGGCAGCCCAAGATAGTGGACTACATACACGCTGGTTTACAAAGTCCATTGAACATGTGGGAGAAACAGATAAATTTAGGTTTTGTAAAACTGAACTGGAAACAGTCATACCCCTTGTTGCTGGTTGCGACACACTAACAGCAGAGAGACTGTATACTGAAAGGCATAATAATGTGGCAAGACTGTTACACTAGAGATTGTGCAAACATTATGGCATTGAAGTGGCTGAAAAACACTGGAAACATGAGCCACAAAGAATCATAGAAAATTATGAAGTTTATAGCACATGGGAACACCCAATGCCAACAGTTCAAAAGATAGATGCTAGAAAACTGGATAGAGTGGTTCAAGAAAGGAAGACAAAAGTAGCATTGATCATTGAAATTGCCACACCTAGTGAATATAGCGCATTGCGTACAGAGAGACACAAACTCATAAAATACCAGGATATGCAGGCAGAAACACGAGCCATGTGGAAGAAAGATTCCCAGACAATTCCAATAATAGTAGGAGCAATGGGTCTTATAAAAAAGATTTTACAATCATATTTAGATATGTTACCAATACATGTAACACCATATGAATTGCAGACAAAGTCATTACTGGGCACATTGCGGGTGCTGTGAAGAGCACTTTTGGCTGATATTAAAGAGTGAAACAATACTAATTGCATGAACTTTAATCGTACTTTGACATAGGAATGGGGTCCATTCCCATCATGGTATTAGAAACCCAAAAGACTTGGAGAAATTAAAAACAGCAATATATTACCTTGCTGTCTGAGAAATTCTGATGGTAAAAAGGAAGGGCACTTGTCTGTACTCCAACAACCCTAGTTCAACCAGCCAGCCAGAAGAGGGGAGAAGTTTTGAGGCATTATTCCTGCTTGTCTGTCCCTGTGAGATTGAACAGGTGCATGTCTGAGGAAGACATTTGTTGGGACCAGTGACTTGATGGGAAGCATTAATGTCCAAGGGGAGCCAGAGCTTTTATAGGCACGATGTCACTTGTTTGTGACAGAGGAGAAGAGAGAGAGAGAGAGAGAGAGAGAGAGAGAGAGAGAGAGAGAAATGCACCGTCATTGTGCCCATTCCACACACACTCCTTGGATGCTTGCTGATGCACATGGCTGGGAATGTTAGAAATATAATCTTAATTCTAATACTAATAAAAGTAATAATCACAAAACAACAACAATGAAACTATTTTATTTATTTATGTATTGGCATGTGTTTGTTGGAAAAGTCTGATTGAGCAGTGTCCTTTTTTAGAGGAGGTCCGAAGAGAAAAGCTGCATTCCACAGGCACCATTGACATAATTTGCATTGAGGCCATGAGGGTAAATGCCCAGGAAAATTAACTGATCCCAGGATTTAATAAAATCTGTGTAGGCACAGTGTAGAGTCTACAAGGAATGTATCCATGTACACGACCACAGTTCCCCCTTAGCAGCGTGCCATGCATATTAATGATGGTGCGTAGCCGAAGGAGAGGCGAGGAACATTTTTATTTATTTATTTATTTGCAGTTTGTTTTCCAGGATAGTCCATTGGGCTATAAGGAGCCTGTTTTCAATGGAATCCTGGGGATAAAAGCTCCAGAGAAATACAGTTACACAGTACAGAAAAAGCACAAATCCATAATATACATTTCAATTAAATATTAAATACATATTTTGGATAGTACAAATCCATATCACACAATTTAAATAAATGTTACATAATACAGAAATAAAAAAAAGATTTTCATTAGCAAAATTACATCAGGTTAATTCAGTAAGTAGCAATGTGTGTGTATTTTTTAAGGCAATTGCAATGAAGTAATTTTTTTAGTTGTTGGCTGAATACATCCCAAGGGATGTAGAACTTTAGGAGGTAGTGACAGGCAACAAATAAGTCTGGAAAGTTAGGAAGAAAGTGTGGTCAGAATTAGGTTGGATGAGAGCAAGTGCATTTCCATTGCGAAGTAAGGTGTGAGTGCAGTGAGGTTTTAAATAAGGAGAGACTGGTGGTGGTACGGATGGGAGAAAGGAGAGAGTTTCAGAGGCGTGCAAGAGAGAAGGACATCAAGTGATTCTCAGCAGGACATGTCACTTGTGTCACATGGATACTGAATCAGTGTATGGAGAGGTGTAGCAGCTACCCGTGGCTGCAGATGAGTGTGAGTCTGCCTGTAATGCTTCCAGCCACTGTTACAATGTTGTAAAGTGTGTCAAATGTATAGTATGTCATTGTTTATGGAGTTTTAATATTTTTTTTAATTTTAATTGCATGTTGTGCAGCATGGCACAGAGCGCAACATTGCCAAGCTGTGCTCACATATAGACAGCTGACACCTGCCAGACATCTAAAAATAGTAACCGGATGTAATTAATTATCATAATTATATATATATATATATATATATATTTTTTTTTTCAATTGCCATTTGCATGGTGTAGAGCGCAGCACAGCTGAGTGGAGCTTATACATACATAGCTGACACCTGCCAGACATCTAAAATTAGAAATTGGATATAATTAATTATTTATTTACAGGTGTGTTTAAGCATGTTTGCGCATTGCAGTGCTCAGCAATGCTAACAGGTAACCTAGCAGTATATGTGAAGGTATACTAGATTTTATAACATCCGACCAACTACATGGGTATAGTTGAGGACTTATGTGTAGTAGGTCTTGGGATTGAGTCCATAACAGGCAGAATATGTCTGCAAATGAATGTACTATTTTTTCTGTAATTTCATTAAACTATTGTAAATTTTGGCACTGCTGCACTTTGCTAAGCACTGCTCATTCATGCTAAGCAGTGCATAAACATTCTAAAGGCTACTAATGTTTGTGCTGTGCTAAGCCTTGTTAAAACCATGGTTCTGTGAGTTTTTGCACAGTTTGGCTTCACTTAGCTGGTTTGTGTGCTGCTAAGTGATGCAGCACTTTTTTGAATGTTGCTCAGTGATATGTAAGGGTGGGAAAACAGCCTATATTAAGCCCAATCAGCAGGAATTCTGCATCATTCATTGGAGTTCAGTCAACTGTTGGTATGGTTGGTGGTGTTGGTGAAGGTGTGGCTTTCTGGCACAGAGGTGGGGTATTCAGGAGTCCAGGGACATGGTTGAGCTCCTTATTAAAAAACATAAACCCCGACTGATGCAGTGTGGATTCCAGGGCTCAAAGTGCAAGGCAGAGGCCTGGGACCATTTGGGTAAGGAACTTACCAGCGTTACTGGTATCCCTCACACAGGTGAGCAGTGTCATCACCATTATGATGACCTAAAAAGGAGAAAGAGGGGAACCTTGGGCCCCTGGGTGCAAGAGGCAAAAGCAGGGAATGCCCCACAAATGTGTAAGTAATTTTACCTCTGTTTTACCAATATGCAAGCTGAATGTCTGCAAAATTGGTATGCATAATGGTGTGCTTCTCTCCCAACAGCTGCAGCTAAGAGGGCTCGCAATGTCGATTCCCATGCCAAGCGCCTGGCCAGGTTGCATCATGAGGATGGTAAGTACGGATTTAGTATGCTAACTGTAGTGCAGTAAGCAAGAAACAGTAAAACATTTACTGCAATAAAGTATAAACAAGAAAAACTGTAGAGCAATAAATGGGCAATTAGAGCTGTAGTGCAATACATGAACAATAACAACTGATGTTCCATAAACAATAAAAAATTCCAATAACAGTAAGCAAAATGATGTTCAGCAGGATTGTGTTGTCATAACCTTTACAGTAGAGCTGAATGCATTGATTGTCTATGGTAAGGTTGCTGCAGTCAAGTGTAACACTGTAATAGCTGTAGAAAGTGAACTGTATTGCTTAACTCATAATACTTTCTAAGGCTGTCTCCAGGCCAGTATTGGTCACATAATGCTCTCTCTTCCTCCTACTTCAGGTAATAAAAGTATCTGTTTGAGATAGCCCACTCCATGAGCAGATATTATGTGTATACTTCACAGATATTTCAAAGCAATAACAATACAAAATGTTCACCAGCATTGTTGATACTAAAATAAAGCTGTTTTAATATACACAGTACGGTTGCATTCCATGTATGTGTGTTCTACTGTCAGTGCAGTCACTTATAACGCTGTAATAGTTCTAGAATGCAAGAAGAATGTCCTGTAACTAGTATTGTTCAACTCATGGTGTGGATCAAGGTTATCTGCAGCACACTATCAGTCACGTAATGCTCACATTTTCTCTCTGCCCAGGAGCAAAAGTTGTATGAGTGAGGTAGCCTATGTTATAAGCAGATATTGTGTTTAGATTTCACAGAGTTTTGAAATCAGTAAGAATAACATGTTCACCAGCATTGTTGATTTATAAATACATTTGTGTACTTCCAGTATGGCTGTATTCATTGCATGTCTGTACTAAGTTGCTGCAGTCAATTATTACATTATTTGCAGATGTCCCCTGCAGTCACAGCTGTTGGGTTCTATTCCCATGCTTGGTAAATAAGGCATGATGGCTGTCTAATTTATGAACTGTACACAAACATGCCTGTCAAGTGTCACAATTTCTCATACTGTAATTAAAATTGCGGAATCCGTCTGTCACAAGATTAATACAGAAATGATTACCTGGAATGCAAAGTATTACCAAATTTGCTTACAGAACACCTTGGTATATAAGTCCACATGATGTGCAAGTGTTCTGTCTAGTTGTGTGCCTGCATTTGTTATTGCTTGGCCCATACTGTCCCATGAAACAGCTTGAGAGATGTATAAGTGCTACATCACCTATAGGAGACTTGTAGTCACTGTACACAAAACTGACAATACACACCTGTAGAGTTAATATTACCACTGTTTTCAGGGATATAATCTGCAATGTCTCTCTCTCCTCACCCCTTATCTGCATGTATTTAATAGTGTTATGTATTATTATGGTTTACTATTAACATATATTGTTAAAATAACTATATTTTGGGAAATGTGTTTTATTATTATGTGTTATTATGCTTTCATATTGACATATCTTGTTAAATTAACCATTTTGTTGACCTTATGTGGTTTATTATTGTTATATATTTTGCTTTTATATTAGCATATCTGGTTAAGTTAACCGTGTGGTTGCCCTTATGTTTTAACTGTTACTGGCATGGTGTTAACATACTGACTGTTTTGTTATTTCATGTTGTGTCATACATAATATCCATTGCTATGTATTTGGGTTAATTAATATGATGTTCCATACTGTTAATAATAACAGTGATTTGTTCATAACTAACTGCAACTTATTGCTATACCTCAATTACCACAGCACATCAAGGTAGGCCAGTTCCAGCTGATCCCCATACCTTGCCTGAAATGGCAATGAAACCGTGTCCCAGCACATCTGAGACCCAGAGTGGTGGTGCCTCCTTTGCTGTCCCTGCAATACTTGCAGCATTGGGTAGTGCCGCCCCATGGGACAGGGCTGGGCCCCTCCTCTGGGAGTGGTGATGGAGGGGGAGTTGTCACCCGGGCTGAGCTGCTGGTCTTGGTGCACAAGATAGCCACCATGGCTATGACCACCACCTGCACCAGATTGACGACATGCTGACCAAATTGGTGGGGCAGCCTCACCCCGGTGCCCAGCCTCCAGCACTGCCACCCCCAAGGCAGTGAAGGAGAAGTGCCACCAGTCCCATGATGGGTGGGGATGTGAGTCACTGCTGTGATCTGGAGGCACATGGGACTTGAATTCCACAACACCCTCCCTATCCAAGGTGTTCACCCCCCTCAAGTATCACACACCTTCCCTGTCTGCTGTCTTGTCTGTTTGCAAATGCATCCTCATCTACCCAACTTACCTCCCCCACCTGTACCTATGTCCCTTCCCCAACATTCCACTCCCACCTTAAAAAAGAAATGGACACCTGTCCCCAAAAAAAAAAAAAAAAATTTCATCCAATTCATAGCTCTCCATTTTGCAAGTGTCCACCAGACACATGTAATTTGGTCCACTTGGGTTGACAATGCAGTTATGTTGTCCCCACCCCTCTCTCTGGGGTTTGAGAGTCCAAATTTATCTACAAATTCTACCAAAGTGGACAGTTGTTGTTGTACAAGAAATGGATAACTATGGTTCTTTCCTTCACTCTTCCTGCACATCCCTCCCTGCCTTTCACTATATTTTTCTCCCTGCTTGCCCTCATTTCAGCACTTTCCTATCTCCCCTTTTTTCTTTTCTTTATATTGTTTAGAGCAGCACTGCTCAATGTGCTGTGTCACTAAGCTCAGCTAAATAGAGATATAATTACTATATGTGTTTATAACATTGTAAGACATATGTACAAAATAAACACCTCTGCCATGCTTCAAACCTGAGCCCATTACAGCTGCAGCACACTGCATTAACCTGTCACGCCATGCAACTCTTACTTAAAACAGGTGGTTTAAACAAAACATAGTAATTGCCAATTACAGTCATTGGGTGTGTTTCAGTGGAGCTGCACACCTCACCACACTGTGCAAACTGGAATAAAAAGTAATGGAAAAAATGTGAGTGTACCTTGGACTCTGGTACACCACTAGACAGCCAAGGACATGATAATGGATGTAACTGAGGCATATGATAGCAGGTAAATGTGCCCTTTTATCAGCAACATGTAGAAAGTCACCTGCTAAGGCATTAATGGCAAGATACATATTCAACTTGGACTCTGGTGCAGACATCCATCCATATAAAGTCATGGGCATACTGATGGATGTAGAAAATGTTTGCCATAGCCTGTCTGTGTGCACATATATCTTACAAATGCACCTGCTGTAGCGGTGACTCAGTAGCTCAGTCTGTTAAATGCCTTGCATACAGTACATTTTGCCACACACAATCCTGTGTTCAAATCCAGTGTTGTGTTGCATTTCAATTACATTATTGTGAAGGCAGCAATTAATGAATAACTCATGCACTCTTTATCCACACAAAGCATTGCAAATTAAATAACTACTTTTCAGTGCTGGAAGTCACAGGCCTGCAGGTAGGGACACACATAACATATCCGTATACCATTACTATATGTTGCCTAGTACTCTGTTATCAACACAGTTGCCTAACATGCGTACCTTAAACACATGCCTTAATTGGAGTGTAAAGTGTACCCTCACCCTAGCTCTGCCTCTACAACAAGGCTGATACAGGTTACACAGTTACTCCTACAGCTTGTTGTCCTCCAAAGTGTTCACACTCTCTGCCTATGTCTATTACCTGCAGCAGCTGCTGCAGCCTGTAGCACACACAGCTCTATGTAAAGGTTTCTGCTACAGACCTACCCTCTGTGACAATGTAATCTCCTTACCCCAATAATTTCCATATCAACAGCTAAGAAAGGGTCCCTGGTCTACATGAAGGCCTTATATATTGTACAGTGGTTGCATGTCATTGACTAATGATAGTGGAATTCAGCTATTTTGTCTGCAATTAGCATATCAGAAGCACAGACTGGTTTAGAGGCAATTACCTGCTAATAAGAAGAATGTTAAAAATGCAAGCAGTTGGCTATGGGGAAACATTCTGTATGAGACTTTCCTCACACAGAGCACACCTTTGTGAAACATTACTAGTAGCACTTTTCAACAGAGGAGTACTGCACTCCACCAGGTATGTAACTGTTTTTTGTGTGTAGCAAGATGTAGATGGGATGATAGAGGTATGTGGAATAAGGGTTACAGCAGTAAGTCTGTCTTAGACCTGTGGTAATGACATGTCATTGATATCCTGCTGTCTTACACCTACAGGGAGTATACACTACTTCAAGGTTGCATTGTCTTTTGTTATTGTGGCACACTGGTGTTGTTGGACTGTCCCTTTAGAGTGGTTGTAATAGCACACTGCTATTTGTCTGACACTGATCTTATGACATATTATTGGGCGGTTGGCCTTAGGGGACACACCTCAGTAGACTGGAGTACTGGGTGTATGATCATACAGCAGAATCCCTTATGGAACACAGGGAAATACCTCAGTATTGATACTATCTCAGTTGTATCCACATGCGGAGTATGTTGTCACAATGTGTGGTATGACATGTGTGAGCAAGCAGTGGATAGTGCCAGCCATTTTGTCCTTGCTGTATCTGTACATAGTGGACGTCCATGTATCTGATCCTGCAATGTGTTCCCCTTGTGTTGTCTTTCAGGAAAAATGTACCACAGATGCCATGCCCTCTTCTCAGATGCAGAGAATGACACAATACTTGAAGGACTAAGGCAGCATCATCATATCTTGCTATCCAGGGAGAGGCATAACAGGGAATAGCGGACTGCATTGTGAGCAGACCTTGTTTGGGATGTGAATGCCAGTAGCCAACAGGACAGGACATACATATGAGCAGGTTTGACACCAGGCAACAGACATGGTGAATGCTGCATGATGAAGGGTAGCTGATGTAGCCAGGGATCATGCCCTCACAGGTGGACAGTCTGTAGTGGAACAACCGCTCTTGGCCACTGAGAAATTCCTGGAAAACCAAAGAATACACAACAGCTCCCAAGGCATCCATCACACCATACATCATGGAGGAGAATGCAGTTAATCTTAACTATACTGTAGCAGTCATTGTGTCAAGCTGTAAATACTTTTACATGGGTATCAGGTCTATCTGCTTTGGGGAGGGTTTAAGCTTAGTTATATACTCATACACAGAATGTCACCAATACATCGAGTAACACATTAGCTACTGTACAAGTGAGATTTATATAGGCATTACCTTGTTGTGTTGCAACATGCAGTGATACTGAGAGTATCTCACCATTAACTTTGAGAGTACTTCAACATTAACTTTTTACAGGTCAGTCAGGTGTTGTCCAAGGCTGTGGTCCTGCTCCTGGTAAGCTTGACACGGTTTTGTTATGGAACATATATATACTGTTAAAGTTAAGGGCCAGGATAATGCCTTATGTACACTTAAGTTTGTGTGTAACCAGAATAGAATGTTTGCATGTTCCATTCTGGAAAATTTACCTAGGATTCTTAGAGTGGGTAATCACAGGAGTGTAGTTGAACGAACAGAAACACTTTTGCAGTTATAGTTAAGAATGAATAAGCCTCCTGGTTTACATGAGGTAATTAATCTGACATGCTGTTTAAAACACAAAGGTTGATGGTACATACCTTAGGCATTGCAACCTGTATTTGTATATATAGGATCATAGGATCATAGGAGATTACTAGGCTAATGGCCCAGGGGCCCTTACAAGATTAGCCAAGAGTTTATCCCCAAAAAGAAACCTCTGTCAACACCTATTGCCTCTATCAATGAAGGGCACAGTTGGAACCCCCTGGGACAAATTTGTGATTTCTCATCCACTCATCAAGGGTGTGCTTGAAGAGGATCAGTGAGGAACTCTGTTTGATGTGTATGGGAAGTCTATTCCAGAGACAGGGCAGCCTCTGGGAGACAAACCTATCTCTCCAGTAGGTTTTGTTGATGTTGTATATTAGATTCAGGCCTTTCGAGGGGGTAATGTGTGAGAACATGCAATGGTACTGAGAGTACCACACCCTTAACTTTTTACAGGTCAGGCAGCTGACTGCCACATTCGATATAGCAGTGACAGTCTGAGATTTACACCCAAAACCTGTTGGTATAGGTGGTGCAACAGTGAATGCATCCCCACATCCTAAAGAACAGTGACGATCAAAGGGTACAGTACTCTGTGTCAATACCTTCATGTGTAATGGCTCAAGTGTGTGCTGTGTGCAGACATTACAATATTGTTCCTGGTTAGTAGCACATCAGTCCCAACATGTGATGTACATATTCAGGGGTGAAAAGTGGGCACACAGATCTGGCCAAACAAGTTTACACCTAATGTACCTCAGATCACCATGTCTCTACAGTGGTATGGCAGGAGTCATATGGCATAGCTGAGGCCACAGTCACCAGTAGGTGACATACTCATAATCTCCACATACTTTTCCCTCAGCATGCCAATATCTGAGTGCAATGGTCAGATGGGTATGGAGCATCTCTAGTAGGGCAGGGTCCAAGATTGCCTTGTAGACCAGACACAGATCACATCTGAGCAATCTGTATGATACTGAGTAGAGTGATAGTGATTTCAGCCTGTCCACATAGGACAAGTGTTGGAGGCCATGGATTCTCTTTGTGAGGTATTTCTGTGGCCTTTCCAGTTGGTGCAAATGTTTGAGAGGTACATACCAAACGGGGTGTTATACTCAATTATTGGTATAATGAGGGAGGAATATAGAGAGGTAATAGCCTCCTTTTTTCTGGAAGCAATCCCTTTACTTATGAGATGAAGCAAGTAAAAGGCTTTTCTGACCACTGCCACTACATGATGCTTGAATTTCAGATTGTTATCAACCTGAGTACTCAGGCCTCTTACAACAGGTTGTGTGTTTAGGTGTTGCCGTTGATGTGGTAATCAGTAGGGGCTGTGGTTTTGCCTAATGGAATGATGATATATTTTTTTGAATTTAGCTTGTGTCCATGACTTTGGCACCAGTCATTAGTTGCTGTGAGACCCTCTTTCATTATGTTAAGATCCTCTGGGGAGTCAATGACAGCACCCAACTTACAGTTGTTCACAAACCTGGTCAGCCACAGGCTTTTTGTGTTTGCCTGGACCTCCAAGAAGTAGATGCCAAATAGTAGGGGTCCCAGGACAGATCCCTGGGAACTCCACTTATGACAGGTCTGCTATCAGAGGTGGAGGCACCTATTTTGATCTTGAAGTCCTGTCAGTGAGCCAGTTGGCCACTCACCTGATGAGATAGAGATTTACGCCAAGCTGTGTTAGCTTTCAATGATGCCAGAGTAGGGGATTGTGTCAAAGGCCTTGGCCAAGTCAAGGTAAACTGTATGTACTGACTTTCCTTCATCTAGGACCTTGGTGACAGTCTCAAAGAAGTCAACCAGGTTCAACAGGCAAGATCTGCCCTTGATAAATTTAAACTGGGTGGGGTTTGTTTATGAGATCCATAATAATACACTCTACGGCTTTACAGGTCAGACTTGTCAAGCTAAGGTGGCAATAGTTTCCAGGGTCAGTAGTGGCACCACCTTTGTGCAAGGGGATGGCAATGGCTGTTCTCCACTCTGCTGGGATGAATCCTGTAGTTAGGCTGTGGTTGAACGAGGCTCAATGGCGAGGCTAGTTCTTGCTGGAGATGGTGCAGAATACAGTCTGGGATACTATCAGGTCCCATAGAAGCTGTGTTCTTTGCCTTAGATAGGGCCTATAACACTTGATCTATGGAGATGTGAGGTGCAGGACAAGTATCAGGGATGTCTAAAGGGCCTTTGGGGGGAGACAGGGGGGTGAAGTTTGCACTGAACGTATCTCCTAGCAGGTTGGCTAAGTCAACAGGATCAGTGTAAGTCATACTGTTAAGTACTAATTCGTAACAAACCTGGGCTTTGCCATGGAGGTTCCTAACGTAACTGAAGAAGACTTTGTGGTTTCCCTTTGTTTTGGAAGCTAGTTTTGATTCATAATTGGCTTTAGAGGTTTTCACTAGTGATCTACTTTGCTTGTTGAGGCTAAGGAAGGAGTTTATCCAATTTGGAATTTGATCCTTTTTCCCCTTAGACAACAGTTTATTCCTTGTGTATTTGTTAAGATAAGTGTACTGGATTTTATGTGTTGGTTTATCAAGTATAGTTTCATACTGACTCACTAAAAGCTAAATTGTACTGGTCAAGTTTCACTTGATTTACCTGACATGCATGCTATACAGGCCTTGAGTTGAATGTGTATTTTGTTGTGAGGAAGTTTGTTGTGCATGAAAATGGAGATGAGAAGATGTGAGATTGGCAATGCAGTTGTTCATCCTCATTATTATGGCTCTTGGTGGATTTTCCAAACATAATATTGCAGGTAGTAATGTACTGCTTTTGTCTTGGTTTTCACAGGTGACCGGGGTGGGGGGTGGGGGTTGGAATCTCTCCCCCACACAACTTGATGTCAGTGTATGTTCAGACTTTGATGATGATGGTGGCTACAGTGAGTCACAAGTAGGGGTGTTAGGAGCTGAATCTGTCCCAGAAGTTGACATCCCTTTTCTGACCCCATTATCACTGCACACACTCAGTATGTCCAGACATACCCAGTCCCCACAGGCCACAAATATTGGACAGTCAGAGGGTGGAGACATTGCACAGGACAGTGTGACAACTATGGCTCTAGCGAGTGTAGACACTGGCCATAGCCAGAAAGTTGGCAAGGTCGCACACAGGTGGATTGACAGGGGTGCTTGTAGGAGGCCTTCTGTCTGTCCACCATCTTGTTGCACATGTCACATCACAGGTCACTTGGCGCATGTTTTGGGCCATCATGGAGGCACAGGCACATTCTGAGTGGAACACGAGACGTATGCTTAGAGTTATGGATACAGCACATTCTGACATCTGTGACTGCCTCCACCACAATGGGGACACCCTGGATTGGTTCACTGATGCAGTGGGCAGACCATAGGCTGAGACTGTGTCTGTCTTGGACCGCACATTATCTGGGCTGGAACGTCTGGTTGGAGTTGGGCATCAGACCCATGGACATAGGTCACCAACACCATCTGCTGAGAGTATTAGGAAACAAATCAGGATTTTCCCATGTTTCACCACTCAGAAAAACTGGCACACAGATACACAGAGCAGGGGGAATACAATGTTCATTATTATCCACAGCCACAGAGAAGGAATACTTACAGGAATATGAACAAGTACCACTATTGAGTGATGCAGTGAAAATTATTATAAATCAAAAGAATGGGTTTACCATTTACAATTACACTGATAGGGTGATTACTTCAGAATATTTTGACTTGTCAAAAGGTATAAAATTTCATTCCAATTACGAAGGGCAATGAAGTTGATAATATGCTACAGTTAAAAATGTATGTGAGAAAACTCAATTTTGATATATTTTTTGGAGAACAGAGCAAAGGAAATATAGAGGGAAATAAAAATAAAAATAATATCGCAATACCTAAAAAAATGAGTACATTTAATCTACCCCTGCATCCCTTGTTGGATGTATTTGAAGACAGTGGTTGAGGACATTTATAGAATTTATGAGGAAGATAGGAAAATAAAATGGAACCTTACCAAAAAAGAGTATGATTTGTTGAAAGAACTTAGAAAGGACACAGATTTGTGCATCATGATGCCAGACAAGGAGGCGGCATGGTATTATTTAATGTTATAGATTATAATAATAAGATGCAGAACTTATTGTTTAATGAAGAAACATATACCATTGTATCCAAAAACCAGATTAATATATCATATGCACGTACTGATTCCTGTTTGGAGGATTATATATTAAATGGAAGGATAGAACAGGAATTGTATGACTTTTTATACAGGAAATATTCAATTATTCTTTTTTTTTCAGTATACCTAAAATCCATAAAAATATAGAAAAGCTCCCATTTAGACCAATAGTGTCAGCTAGGGGATCTAAGACACACACCCTAATGGTGTTGGTAGACTCCTGGGTAAAGCATGTGGTCAAAAAAATTCCCTATTTGGTACAAGATTCATAGGAGTTTCTTGGTCTGTTTAAGAATAATATATGGGAAAAAGATTTAATATTCCTTACTATTGATATAAGGGATTTGTTTACGGTAATTCCTAAGGAAGAAGGCTTGACTTTGTTTGAAGAAGTATTATTTCAATATTCGGATTTAAGTCATGACATGATAACCCTCACATGTTAGCTCATGGGTTTGGTCCTAAAGAATAATTTTATCTTTTTTGAAGAAGAATACTTCCAGCAGACAAAGGGTGTTGCGATGGGGGTGGCCTATGCCCCCGTGTATGCCAATATAGTCCTCTTGGGTTGGGAGTCCAGATTTGTACTGTACATTCCTTATTCAAGTAAAATAAAATTATATTCTAGGTTTTTGGACGATATTTTTGTCCTTTGAAAGGGCACGTGAAGAAATTGAAGAATTTGTACAATACTTAGGAAATACAACTGGATTTTTGGAATTCACTCATCAATTTGATAGGAAAAGTATAAATTATTTAGACATATACATATATATATATATATATATATATATATATATATATATATATATATATATATATCCCACCAGAATGAAGGTTTCAAATCTAGAGTTTATAGGAAAACCACATTTTGCAACGTTTATTTACATTTTAAAAGTAATCACCCCATCACACAAAAAAAGAGTAGTGTGCGGGGACAAGCTATCAGAGTTGCAAGGATGACATCTCACAGAGAAAATGTTTGGACAGAATTAGTAAAAGTGAAGGAAATGTTTCTAGAGAGAGGATACCCCGAAAATCTACTATTAGGAATACTAAGTAAAGTATATGAAAAATAGGGGAATGTATTTATACCTTTGTTAGGTATTGGTTTAAAAGAAGTAACTAATAACCAAAAACCTGGAGGTGAAGAACAGTATAAAAAGGCATACATATTGGAGTACAATAATCTAACTAATAGTATCAAGAAAATACTCCAACATAATTGGAATATATTTAAGGTGAATAGTGAAGTGTTAGAAAAAATTGAAAATGGTCCAGGATTTGTTTATAAAACAGGAGTAAATTTTAAGGGACTGTTTGAGCAGAAGAAACAACTTAGAATACATCCCTATGGTGAGACTAGACCATGTGGTGCTTGCCATCAGTGTCCATATATAAATCAAGTGACTAGTGTGATATTAAATAATAGATTTGCAAGTGAGATAAAGTTTTTTAGGGGGAATTGCACTACGAGTAGAGTGATATACCTTGATATCTGTTCAACATGCAATTAATTTTATATAGGCAAAACGGAGCAAGCATTAAAAAATAGAATATACGAGCATAACAATATAAAGAACAAAAAATTAAATAATGCTTTGTTTAAGCATTCTTTACAATGTTCTAATTTTAAAAAGTTCATGTTTGGCATTATAGAGCAAGTTAGAATAGAAGCCCAGGGTGGTGACTGGAAAAATCTATTAAAGAAAAAAAGAGACTGAGTGGCAGATTAAATTAGCTGCTATTTTTCCACCTGGGTTAAATGATGCAATATCTATTATGCCTGTGTTGTATGAGAGGACAAATACTTTGTAATATCAACTTGAAATAAGACATGATTGTAAGTTATAATTAGTGTCTTATTTACATACAATGTGAAGGTATGATACATTCTTAAAATTGTCTGTATATAAACAGAATAAGCTTGGATGGAAGGAAATGACATCAAAATGGAAATGGTTGGTGTTGGTCAACTCTACTGCCAATCATGGTATATGCATTATAAAAATGGTGTGTTTTGTCTGTGAAATTATTCTGATGAAGTCTCTCTTGACAAGAAATGAAAGTGCTCAATTTTATTGGATTTTATTATTTTATTAAAGAAGTGTAAACTTTGATGGAGTTTGGGGCATTTCTATAAATTTGGACCATCTGCTGAGAGTCCACGTGGCCGTGCACAGTCACGTTCCCGTAGTGGCAGTACATCCATCACTACAGAAGGGAGTGTGCTGTCCACACCACAATGTGGCAGACCATGGGCTCATGGTCCTGGGTGATCCTGTGGGGGGACACATTCCCAGCAAACAGTAGTCACCATCAGGTCATGGTGGTGCCAGTGCAACTCCTGGCAGAGCCATTTCCCATGTTCATGGCTGGAGATGGCAAACTGGCAACTCTACCATGTATGGTCCATAGCTGTCCAACATACACATGTGTAGGGCTAATACTGAGCTTGACTGTGCACATGCACACACTCACACACCAGTGTCACAAGCAGGTCAGCTACAGATACACATGACACCTTTCCATGGTCCATCTATCCCTCCTCCCTTCCTGACTCACACAGATGCTGTCAACCATTTGGGCCAGCCTAGGCCTCCAGCACACTCAGACAACACCCTGTGGAAATGATGATACCTGTGCCACATCCCTGTCATCCTTCCCATCGATGCAGGGAAATGACACTATGTGTCTGATGCACAGAGTGACTATATTACTTGACATGTACTTGTGTAATGCATTATTGTTTTGTCATGGCACTTGTAGTGATCACCGACAGATACTGTATGCTAGCATGTGTCATGAGTATGCAACAAACATTTGTGTACCTTATATTGTATGATTTTGTACTGGTGATATTGTTACACCATGACAGGTGTGTCACGGACTTGTGTATGTTTCTGTTCCAGGAGGGAATAACCTATGGACACACGGTGGCAATAAAATAGCACAGGATGGCATGGCTGCACAGCAGAAATATGACTTCAGCAAAGTACAGCAGTATACATGCATAGCTCCATAGGTTCATATGTGTATAGCAATCTAACAAGGACAATGGCGGCAGTCAGCATACTCATGCATTCATAATTTGTGATAAGGTCTGCTACCCTTGATTCATGTCCCCTGAGTGTTTGGAACTTACACATCTACAAGCTGTGGTGATGGAGTTGACCCATCTACAAATATCCTATGTCTCGTTCAGACAGTTGGCCGACATCAGTTATGCTTGTCATGTTCTGCATCCTGTTGTGTAACCTGCACATGATGTGTGTCACAGCAGATGTATGCTTTACATGCATGGGGGCCTGTTTCATTTGTGGTGTACTGTCTGTGTTACATAGCAGTCTCCCCAGTATGTACTATGTATACCATGTTGATGTTGTAGGTGTGTAGAACACATGATACGTGTTACTCCTGTCATGGCAAAGTGGGAGGTATACAGTGGGACCTGTCACTTCCCTATATGGGAACATACACATCCCCTTCAAGCATTTGGGAGATAGACTACATTTGTAGGGTCATGACATGGACTCCATAGGACATGTTATCTACACTGTGTGTTGGTGTACCATGGCACCTGTGTGGCTGCTACAGTTGTATGATATGTCTGTGTGGTGACATGGCAAGGGTGCATTGCACACAATGATAGCTGTGCTTGCTGCCACATTCAATATAGCAGTGACAGTCTGAGATTTACACCCAAAACCTGTTGGCATAGGTGGTACAACAGTGAATGCATCCCCTCATCCTAACAAACAGTGACCATCAAAGGGTACAGTACTGTGTGTCAATACCTTCATGTGTAATGGATGAAGTGTGTGCAGTGTGTGTGGACACTAGAATATTGTCCCCGGTTAGTAGCACATCATTCCCAACATATGATGCACATACTCAGGGGTGAAAAGTGGGCACACAGACCTGGCCACACAGGTTTACACCTAATGTGCCTCAGACCACCATGTCTCTACAGTGGTATGGCAGGAATCATATGGCATTGCTGAGGTCACAGTCACCTGTAAATGACATACTCATAACCTCCAAGTAGTCTTCCCTCGGCATGCCAATATCTGAGTGCAATGGCCATTTGTTGATGTAGCTTTTCAAGCTGTACTGGCACTTGCACACAACAGTATGGTCCCTCACAAGGTCACTTCACATCTTCAGTATGTGCTCATTGCTGATTGTCTGCAATGAGTGTCATTGCCACCTGTGGCATATAGACTACTCAGAGGTAATCTGTGCCTTGCATACAGGGCAAGGTGTGACCCTGCTGGAGTGCATATGCTGTCTATCTGTAGGAAACATAGTAGATGGATGACTCACTGTAAGGACATTACCCTACTATGTGACGTTAGTACAACATGCTTGTGGGAGACATTTGTCTAGCAGACTTAAACACACCCTTGAAACAGACACTGCCTAATGGTATACAGAGCACCTCAGTGCACCTCAGCTCATGCTACCTGTATGATTGGCTGTGCGACTGTCATCTCAACACACGGTGTTGCCTGTGTCCTTCTTGGAATGGGGCTATATGTGCTGATCCTGTATTGAGGGGTATACAGATGTTTCTGATTGTGAGGACTGTATGGCCATTATGCTAGTTAAGATCACCTGTCCTATGGCTCAGTAACCTGTTGTAAAATGCTGTAACAGCCTCACACACAAACATGGCCACATTCAGGCTAGCACCACTTCCACTCACTGAATACAGGACACGCCAAGACATGCATGTAGTGCAAGTTGGCTGTATGTAGAATAGAACACTTACCTGTGTACTGGTACACACTAGAGATCACAGTACTCGATGCATGCAACACACCTCATGTCTGCTTGTACTGTCAGTTTAGAACATATAATGCTTGTTGATATTTATTTGTTTATTTTATCTTATTTTTTTTATTTTACATTTGTTGACCGGGAGTGTCTGACTGAGCTAAACCCCTTTTTCAGCGGAGGCATGGGGAGAAAAGCTCCAATATAGAAAACAATTTAATAACAGTTTTTACACTTATAGCAATATAAAAAGTGTAACACATAGGAAGTTAATTGTTTTAGTTTCAGTAGGTTAGGCTATCTAACAATACTAAACAGAGTATAGACAATACTTTAGGAGAATTTCTTATGAAGTGAAGGGAGTAGGTTATTATGTTAGGTGGTGAGTAATTTTATACATTTCAGAGAGTTGGTTGTGGTCAAGGTTGTTGTGAACAGTGGCAGGTCCAGTGTTTTTTAAAGTAGTCTTTGGTAGCTAATTTAAATTGCTTGGGGTGAGTAAGGTTACTTATTTCTAGTGGGAGTTAGTTCCATGCAATAGAGGGATGATAGCTATATAGATTATAGCCTGCCTTGGAATTGGGTTTATGAACCTTTAACAGATCTTGGGTTGTGCTTCGAAGATGCCTGGTTGGGCAATAGTTAGAGATGAGAGGTGCTAGAGCAGGGCAGAAGGATGGCTGATATAGAATGGAGTGAATGATTTACAGCTGAGATTGAAGAAGCAGGTGAAGTAGTTCTAGCCAGTTTAGGTATTTTAGGGAGAGACAATGGTGAGGTTTATATATTTGTTGAGCAGCAAATCTTGCTATCTTGTGATAGGTTGATTCCAGTTTGGTAAGTAGGGATATATTTAGATTAGTGAGTATTTGGGAACAGTAATTTAAACATGGTAGAAGGTACGCATAAGTAAGAGTAATTCTAGCTTCTGTTGTGAGGAATTTGTTGTTCCTGTACAGGAGTCCTAGCTTCTGATGTTTTTTTTGATACAGTTGTAAATGTGTAAATCAAATTTTAGTTGATCGCCAATGGTAATGCCATGTAGTTTTGTGCTTGATTCAACTTTTATGGGAGTATTGTTTAGGAACATTATGGAAAAGGATGTCTTGATGTGATTACTAGTTTTAAGGGGAAAAAGTAGCAATTTTGTTTTTGTCGCGTTAAGAATGAGCTGGTTATTTGTGAGCCATGCTTGTACTGAGTTAAAGGAAGCCTGGGTAGTTGAAAGCGGTTCAGAAGGTGAATTTGCAATAGTGATGACTGTAGAGTCATCTGTGTATTGGACTATATTTGACTGAGGACAAGAGGAGTAAAGTGTATTGGAGAAAATATTAAAGAGTAGTGGTCCAAGAATGGATCTTTGCAGGACACCTGTACTAACAGGAAGGGGGTAGATAGTACTGTCCCATCTCACTGACTGCAGTCTGTCAGAGAGATAGCTAGAGAACCATGCAACTGTATCTGGGGAGAAGTTAAGGTTAATGAGTTTGTTAAGTAGCAGAGAGTGAGAGACAGTGTCGAAAGCTTTTGAGAGGTCAAGAAATAGGCAAGATATGAGTTTATGATTGTCTTTGGTTGGGTAATGGTATTTAGAAAGGATAGTAGAACTGTGGTGGTACTATACTTGGGGTGAAAGCCATGCCGTGTGGGAGTGAGCACATTTTCCCGTAAGAGGTAGTGCATAACTTGCTTGTGTACACATTTTTTGAGGACTTTAGAGAGAGGGGAGAGGATAGAAATTGGCCCGAAGTTAGCAATTTCTATGGAGTTATCTCTTTTATGAATAGCAAGAGTGTAAAATTGTTTCCAGATAGATGGAACTGTTGATTCACAGATTGAGTGATTTATTAGGATAGATACAGGGATAACAAGGGAGTGTGCAGCAGTATGGAGAAAATATGAAGGGATGTTGTCTGCAGATACAGGGCATGGTTTGAGTTGAGAGAGTAGAGTTTTGATATAGTAAGTGGAGACAGGTTTGAGTGAGAAGGGGTTTAATGAGTTGATAGTTTAGTGGGTTTCAGGGGGGTTGGGAGTGTTATTGTCAGAGTGGCTGGGGTTAAATAGTTTGGAAAGTGTTTCTATAAAGTATGTATTGAAGATATTGGCAGTCTCTTCTGGTGACTTTTCAGGACAGGGATTAGGTGATGTAGGAGTGCCAGGGTGTATTATGTGGTTTAATGCATTCCAGAGGTTTTTGGGATTAGACTTAAATGTAGTTGGGGGATTATAATAGAAATCTTTTTTTGTCTTTTTTGATGAGTTTTTTAGTTTGGTTTCTTAGTTCTTTGTACTTTTGTAAGTTAGTTAGGCATTTGGTTTGTACCCATATTTTCCAAGCTCTATCCCTAGTTTTCATGAGGGTACGGGTGGTTTTACATAGCCAGGGGGAAATATTTGTTTTTACATGAATTTTTCTGGGTGGAGCTAGAGAATTCAGAATGCTAAGGAAAGTTGAGTTGAAGGTTTCTACTGCTTTGTCTAGCGGAAGCTGTGTTAAGCAGTTCCAGTCCACTTTAGAGAGGAGGGTACAAAATGTATCTGGGCTAAAGTTGGAGAGTTTGCATCAGGTGATAATCCGGTGTGGCTTTGGGAGATGGGTGGTATTTGTTGTGGTCAGTCATTTGGGGGGGGCTACATCACTCACTACAAATAAAATAATACTAAACCCTACCTAAGTTATCATATGTGTACCATATGGACACAGACAGACACACACACACACATACACACACCAAGGTGGGAGGCATGTGATCAGAACCCCTACCTATCTAGTTTTATACACTATAGCTCACAGTACTTATCACACACACAATAGCTTTTGTCTGATATTAGATTGTCATTTGGTAGTCTTAAGGTGGATGACATCATCAGGCCTTGTAGAAGGGCAGTTTGGAAGCCAGCAGCTAGTTACAGGGCCAAAAGGTGCATACCCATTACAGGTGGATAGCCCAATGAGGGCATGTCTATTGCGTTGAAGGGGGGATATATATACACAGACACACACACACCAAGTTGGCAGGAGTGAGATTAGAACCTCTACCTATGCAGTCGTATACATTATAGCTCACAGTACTTATTGCGTACGCCACAGGTTATGTCTGTTGTATATGTGATTGCAGGCACAGTACTTGTGGATTACACAAACTAGACTTGTGTTGCACAGCATGCGTGGCCTGCAAAGTGATATTGCTTCATACTCTTTTCTACGTCTAGTGTCCTAGCAGTAAGATAACTGTTATTATCCTTGGTATGTGTGTACAGTTACCACTATGGCCATATGTGACTGCAGTTAGATAGGCAAACCTGTGGCCAGGGACAGTGTGCCCTGTCCATGCGTGCATTGACAACATTATACATTACACCACCTGCTCTCCTGTGACTGTTGACATGGTAACATCCAGCAGGCACAGGGATCTGTAGGTGTGTGGATTATGTACTGTTGTGCCCTTAGTTTGATTCCTTTGAGAAACTGTGTGGATGTGTGAGTGTAGATTTACTCACCATTAATAGGGTATGAGGGACAATACATACATCCACACATATATCTGTCTATAACAGGGATGTCTCTATAAATGTAGCTATGTGTGTATGATATGTATATGTGTTATGCAGATATATGTGGAGAGTCTCTTTATCATTGTAATATATATATATATATATATATATATATATATATATATATATATATATATATATATATATAGCTAGATATATATCGGTGTATATCTATTTGACAGCCCATAGTGATAAATATACTAATCATGTGAGAGAGAGAGAGAGAGAGAGAGAGAGGGGCAGACGGATATGTATATGTATATGTCTGTATGTACAGACATATTTACACATTGCAGGTCATTTTGATGACAAGGCAACAGAACTGTGCTAATTTTAACTAATTGTAGGAATATGCCCAGTGGGGACTGTCAGTACTTACAAAGTGACTGCAGGCCACACCTACCTGTACTCCAGTCCAGGATTTTGTGTGTTGAAGACATTGCCAACTGCACCTGTTTCTGCAGTACTGCACTTCCCTCAAATTGTCCATGGCAATCCCCAGCTGTCTGCTGTACTTAATATGTGACTGAGGTATTGTTACTCCACACACAGACTAACAGTCTGTATACCTCTCACCTGTACAGATTTTCTCAGAATGTCCAGAATTTTGCCTCATATTTCTGGTCTGTTCCTCATATATTTGTGGTGTTCTGGTAAATTATTGTATATTGACGTCATGGAATAATACTAACTGCAGACAAACATTTGAGTGTCCGACTTTATATCCTTCAGATATTCTCTAATAATGCAACTCGATTTCATACTAGCAACTTTCTAGGTTAATTGGAACAATCTGTACTGTTTGTCTCTAGTTTTGGGCCTTTGTCACCCCCCCTATTCTTCCTGGCTTGGGCCAGTTCTCTTGCACTACCAAACTGAGAGGTATAACAGTCTGTGGAAATACCAGCATACTAATACCACATATGCAAAAGCTGTGCATACTTCCAGATTTCAACCAACACCATTACCCATACTAACATCCCTAGCCCACTGAGCCATACACGCTGCTAGACAGAGATGTGCCCTTCATCACACAATCAACAGCACACATATGTACATTGTTATCCCTGCAGTACATGAGACCTCCACTTTGTGATCGGCTTCTATGTCACAGCCCTGTAATTGCCTGGTCTGCTGATATTTCTTTGATGACTTACTGTTACAGCATTTGTATGGAACACTGATGTGTTGGGGTGGGGAGAAGAACAGGACATGATCTGCTGCCATAGACAGTAGTACAAATATCATGTGACCCCACTGTTTAACATCTCCCTTGACTGCTGTAGTGAATATTCCAACCATGAGGCCTAGTGAATATTATGGAACACATACTATTGGACTGGCTATCTGTAGACCCATGTGGTTGTTACATCTCCCCAAATACCCCACTATATTCCCTTGCATACATGCAGCAGGTCCCATACATATGATACTACATTATAGTAGTCCTTACAAGTGGTGTGTAGGTAGGTGACTTACCTTGCAAATGCAGCAGTTAACAGAACTGTAGTTCAGGGCTGCCTGCATCTGATGAATGCCATACACAGCCAATACATGGTTAGGTACAGGTTGTGTGGGTTGCCTCTCATCATTTTTAATATATATATGTGAGTTGGAGTAAGGTGTCAGTCCCTAGGGCCCTAGGCTGACAGTGCATGTGCTATGCATTTTCTCTTAGCCAAAGCCAGGACATACTGTGCATGCCTATGTCTGCCTACAGGAACATCATCAGAGGGTTCCTCCTCTGAGCCCTCCTGTGAGTGTGACTGTGGTGTCCTAGGCACTGGTGGGGGGGCTATGCATCCCATCCCTTTGCTGATCCTGCTGCAGCTGTTTCTGCAGGATCATATTGTGTAGCATGGCACATATTGTGAATATCTGTGCACATGTGGCTGGAGAATACTGCAAGGCTGCACCAGATATATTGAGGCACTGGAAATGTGACTTCAGAAGCCCAAACAGACACTCTATGATGTTCCTAGTTTGTGCGTGTGACTCACTATGGCATTTTTCCATGGGTATGTGTGCATTTCTGATGGGTGTCATCATCCATGGTTCCAGTGCTTAGCCAGCATCCCCTAGTAAATGGCCATGTGGGATGTCCTCCCTAGCAAACATCTGGTACAGCTGTGATGCATGCCAGATATGGGAGTCATGATAATTTCCAGGGCTGCTAGCACACAAATTCATGATAATGCCCTGGGCATTGCACATGACCTGGAAGTTGATGGAGTGGTACCCCTTGTGGTTGATGTAGATTCTACCCTCCTCACTGGGTGGTGCCTTGATGTGTACATGAGTGCAGTCTATGGCACCCAGTACCTCGGGGTAGTGTGCTACATGGTAGAAGTGTTACATATTGCTGGCCCTCACCTCAGGGGTGAGGGGAGAAAAATTTGCTCACTGGCATGTGGTAGCATGGCATCCAGGAACTGGTGGAGTACCATGGATGCTGATGCCTGTGAGACTCCCATCATGTCCCCAGCTGGTCTTTGGAAGGTACCTGTGTCTCATCCTAATGACTACACATACCTTTGTTTCCACTGGGATGGGTTCCCCTCTTCCGGCTCTGGGTCTGAGTTGAGAACGGCAGGGCTCAGTGAATTCTTGTACTATGTCCCTGTCCACCCTGTAGCATTGTACAATCTCCAGCTCATGTAGCACTGGGAATGTTACTTTGGGCCTGACCACTCTTCTCCTTCTCGGCCTAGGCCTACTGTCGGCAGCACCAGCAACACTGACTTCAGCATCTAGCACATACAGATGTAGCATACCTGCAGCAGCCCCTAGCATTCTTTCAGTTAAAATTCCCAAGTCTGTACTCTAATGGTGCAGATTATGGGGTAAAATCAGATTGTAGGGTGTATGCATACTTTATAGTGCTCTGCTGTAGGTGTTGACTGTGTGATTGGCTACCTCTGATGCACTCAACCTGCCTAGTATATCATTAACATCATTTAATGGCCATATTTTAAGTTAAGAACACACGAACACAGTTGAGTAAAAAACAGAACACCTTTATCCAACACAAAGCTTTCGGGACAACTCCCTTTTTCAATGATTAACACAAGGTGCAGTTAGATTCAGTTTTAAATACACCAACCACACATCACATGACCTGCAGCCAAGGTCATATGATTAGCTACATCAGCATTTAATACACACACTTACTAACATTTTTACTAAATAAAATACAAAGTTCTAGCATATATATACATACATATACATATACACATGAGTGTTGAGATATAGCATATCTTTTTTATAAGAATATGTGTATATGTATATGTATGTATATATATGCTAGAACTTTGTATTTTATTTAGTAAAAATGTTAGTAAGTGTGTATTAAATGCTGATGTAGCTAATCATATGACCTTGGCTGCAGGTCATGTGATGTGTGGTGGGTGTATTTAAAACTGAATCTAACTGCACCTTGTGTTAATCATTGAAAAAGGGAGTTGTCCCGAAAGCTTTGTGTTGGATAAAGGTGTTCTGTTTTTTACTCAACTGTGTTCGTGTGTTCTTGATCTTCAGTATACTTGTCAGCAGTGATTACATATTTTAAGTTAAGCAGGGGTCAAACCTAATTAATATGTCATTGCCTTTTAGATACACTCAGCACTGTGGTGCTGCGCAAACACGCACCCCATAGGTAAACAGAGCTTAGCACTTACTGTACACATCCTCTCATACTTCCAGGCTCAGCATGGCCACATGCTGCACAAACACATGGAAATGCATGTGTCATACGTAAACAAAGCTTAGCACTTAGTGTACACACACCCCCAGATTCTAGGCTTAGCACAGCAGCGAGCCATGCAAACACGTGGAAACGAGTGCCTCAAAACAAAGCTTAGCAGTTAGTGTACACACCCCTCCAGACTTCCAGGCTGGGCATGGTGGCATGCCGAGCAAACAGGTGCAGCTAAGCTCAAATCAGCTTAGAAGTTATTGGACACACCCCCCCCCTTGATATCAGCTGCCTCTTGTGTGGACACCAACATGGTTCTGTGCCTACATGGAGGGAATATACAGACACGGATACCCATTTGTGCTATTCAGTAACTCCACCTCATTTGCATAGGGATCCATGCTCAGACCCTTGAAACAACATGGTTCAAAGCCCTACCACGTTAGCAACAGCACCAATACACCATTGCAGATAATCCACACAGGGTCCTGTAATACATTTCTGTCACATAATATTACTTTTGTTTTTCCAAATTATTTATTTATTTTTTTTTATGAAGCATGTTTGCACACCACAGAGCACCACACAAACATGCACAGGTTATTATAAAAATGATTTTAACTTATTTCTTTTATTTTTTCAGACACAAGGTGGACAGTATTGCTCATATCTGTATGTGCTATACCATTTCTGTCCATCTGCCTACACTTTTACAGCCCCTTTTGTCTGTCTACATTCTTGTACATGGACTTTTTCCATGTACACTATGGGCACTGACACGAGGTCTGCTTGCTGGATCACTCTACCTGACTCATTTGCATGGTATTCACCTGCTTATGAGGTGATTTGAATGCCATAGATATTTCTGTGTTGGTGCGTGCATGGCCTCCGCCCAGCTGTGTTTTCTGAATCTAAAACTTGCTTACTTTCATGTTAACAGTGTGGCACAATGCCTACATGCTAAACGAGACTGTGTAGGTTTTGTTAAATTCCTGCCTTAGTCTATAAAATGATTAAAATTTGAACTGTTATAAAATGGTTTTATAAAGACTGGTAGGAGAACCCCTGCTAAGTGATTTCATCCAATAATTCAGGACTGATTCAGAGCACGGGGAACAAGCAAAAACATTCTGAATTTATACTAAAAACAATCAGGTGGCCCAAACATAATTGATGCAATTGGATAAAATAATTAGTTAATTAAACAGCGAAAATTAAAAGTGCCAGGTACCAAAAATAGTAGAAAACAGTAAAAAAAAAAAACACTCTTATTTTTACATTTTCATCATTAAGAATGTGTATAGCATAAAACTAAATACTGAATGTTAAAATATTACATTTTATTTTATTTTAATTTTCTTGATATTGATATTAAGTAGGATTAAAAGTGACGTACTACCAAGGAGAACAGATAGATTTTTTCCTAGTCTAGGAATTAAGGAAGAGATAACATTTCTAACAGAAACACCACTCAGATCAATAAGAATTTCACCAGGGCTGTGATTCTGAGGTATAGTTCTATTATTTGGGATGTTAAACAAGTCATCCAGAACAACTGGAACATTTTTAAGAAGGACACAAAATTGTTTGAATGTTTTGGCAACACACCTTATTTTATACACAAGAGGGGTCACTACTTAAAAATTATTTTTCTGAATATCCTGGGAAAGCTATCAATAACACAATTAGGAGCCCTGGCACTTAGAAATGTGGAGCTTGCCATTATTGTAGGTATGTGTGGGGTGATGATACTTACCCCATTACCTACAAAAGCAAACCTTTGTGTTCTTAGTTTTGAGCTAACTGTGACTCCAAGGGAATGTTGTATATATTGCCATTTGTGGTTTATGCTCCAGTTTTTATATAGGTAAGATGGAATGTGCCTTACAAAAAGGGCCTATGAGCAGACTCTATGACATCAGGAAGATGGACATAAAGAATGCACTATATAGACACACCACCACTTGTTCAACCCGTGAAGGGATCATTTTTAAATTTAGGGTAAGTGACAAGGTTTATACCTCACCTAGAGGGGGTGACTGGGAAACTCAGTTAAAACATAGGGAGCTATTATGGCAGCTATATCTAAATGTTACTCAAAAACCTGGTCCGAATGATAAAATTTGTATTTCTAGCATTTTGAAAATCAACTTTGAGCTACTGTGTTCACTTAAGATTTTTTTCTGCAAATTATTTAGTGCTGAATTACTGAATATTTTAATATTTTAATATTCCATGTTTAGTTTTATGCTATACATGTTTTTGTTGATGAAAACATGACAAAATAAGATTATGTTTTTTTTTTTTTTTTTTTGCTGTTTTCTACTATTTTCTTGGTACCTGCTAGTTTTAATTTTCACTGTTTAATTAAATGAATATTTTATTCCATTACATCTATTATGTTTAGACCACCTGATTAGTTGTTTTTAGTATAAATTCAGACTGTTTTACTTATTCTTCATGCTCTGATGAAGTCCTGAATTATTGGCTGGAAGTTCTTAGCAGGGGTTCTCCTTCCAGTCTTAATAAAACCATTTTATACCAGTTTGATTTTTTGATCATTTTTATAGACTAAGTTCATTATCCTGGGCATTTACCCTTGTGGGTATTTGGTTTTTTGGTTATCAGTCTGTTCCACTTGGAACTATTGCCAGTTTTATTCTAGTTATATAATTTGCATTGTTTAATCATTTATAATTAGTTTCATTCATGAGCAACAGTTCCATTATTCAGACATCCTTGGTATTGATTACATCAGTTACAAATAGTCTTGATTAAAAATAACATTTAAATGGATTTTATATGAATAACATTTTTGTGTTCTAATACAGGCTGGTATATGCAGTGGAATATCATCAGTTTGCATAGACTGACAGGTTTTATGTAAGAATATTTGTTACTATAAAGACTTGTTCAAAATCTAGAACATAGGAAGATAAGATAAAGTGTTAGAGCAGCCAAAAGAAAGGAAGGTAAAGGAGTTTTGATGATAGAGGAGGGTATAGTTGGGATAATAGTACATTAAGTTTTGTTCAAGAGAGTTATGGCACAAATTCATATAGTTATATTAGTACCAGTTTAACCAGTGGTGGTGCAGGTCAGAGCCGTTTATCCATCATGTGCTGCTTCAGTTGGCATTTAAAGTTTTATAGGTTGCAGACTGCTCTTAAGTGGAGTGGGACAGTATTCCAGCTATTAGCAATGCGGTGTGAATACAGCAACTATCCTGCATTGTTGTTACGTTTAGTTATGGAGAATAATGATTTGTCAGTTGTAGCATAGAGGCCTCTCAGTAGTGTAAGGCTGAATGATGGAGTGAAAAAATGGGAACTTTTCAGGGTTGTGCAGTAATTTGAAGGTTGTAATTAAATGTGAGTGCAACACAGAATTATTGAGTTTGAGCCAGTTTATTTTAGAGAGAGGCAATGATGTGATCTATATTGTTGGTTGGTTGTGAATTTGGCTACTTTATCATAGTATTATTTGAATTTGGTTGGTAGAAGTTGAGATTGGTTAGGATAGGAGAGGCATGTAATAGGGTGGGGACTGGGAAAGAAGTGGCTTTGTTTTTGACTAGCAGAGTCAGTAAGGTAGTGATTTATTCTATAGGGGAAGCCTAGCTTTTGATGTGTCTTCTTTATGGCTTTCTGAAGTTGGAGATCAAATTTCAGGTGTTCGTCTGTAATCACACCTAGTGGTTTGGTGTGGGCTACCAGTTCTATATTGGTCTTGTTGGATGACAGTATATTTAAAGTAGTTAAAGTAATACTAATGGAATTCCAATGTTGATTTATGGTAGTTAAACATAAGGAGAAATTCAATAAAGCTTACACAAATTTTTTTCCTGTGTTTGCATCACTGTGTGATGTGCACATGAGCGTGAACAATTTTAGATTCAATAATCTCCGTGTAGCGGAGCACAATCATGCACATGCACACACAGCTAAGGAACCATTTATGCTATGCAAACTTTGCCTTAAGTAGCTGAAATTTATGCAAATTAACCAGGTGGAGTGATCCAACAACCCATAATGTATCTGTGTAGGCTCCGTGTCTGTGTTAGTAGTGTAAGCAGAAACTTTCTGCATACAGGAGTCTACACTGTAAGAAAGGATGGAAAAGTCCACAAATATGGATGTAATTCCCCTGAAAAGGTAAGATCCCATACATAAACGTCAGAATCATACATTGTGGATGTCTGAAAACAGCAGGAATTATGTCAAATTAATATATATTTTTTTTATAAATCCCCGCTTGTTTGTGCTATGAGCCACATTGTGCAAACATGCATAATATAAAAATAATATAAAAATAAAAAAAATGTAAAAGAACGCTATTATAATGTACTCTTGAAATAAGTACTGTAACACCTTGCATCAGGTCTGCACAACCATGATTTCGTGCTGTTAACCAGCTTACACGGCTATGAACCATATAGTTTCTAGGCTGTCAGCACGAATATTATGTAAATGAGGGGTAAATGCCATGGATGTGTTGAATCACCAAAAGGAGCAACCGTGTATGGATATCCACTTTGTGTAGGCTCCTACACAGTGTTTATATTTACACTGGATGTGGATGACATCAGGGCGTTTCATATTGCTTATAGTATTTTTTGTGCTTAGTATTCATGCTTCCATAGTTTCCCACTTACCACAAATGGTTTAGGCATAGCTTAGCTTTTTCGCACGACTAGACCACCCATGTCTGAGTCATGACATAGATATCTATAAATGGAAATCGGATATATTCAATTAACAATATACAGTTTTGCATAGCTATGCGCAGGGTCGCACACTAAAGTAGGGCATTTAATTCATGTTAATATCCTAAGCAGGTGAACTACATCACAGTTAGCCAATCCCACATGGCGGACCTACTCCTGAACTGTATAAAGTATGCATACAACCTACATTCTGATTTTCCCTCAGTAAACCTGAACCATTGGAGTAGAGACTTGGACATTTTAATTGAGATAATGCCAGGGGCTGTTGCAACTATTCTACATTTGTATGTGCTAAATGATGAAGTTAATTTTGCTGGTGCTGCTGAAAATAGGCCTAGGCTGAGGAGGAGAAGAGTATTCAGGCCCAGGATACCTTTCAGGAGCTACATGAGCTGGAAATTGTAGAAAGCTACTGGGTGGACAGAGATGTATTACAAGAACTCAGTGAGCTCTGCTGCCCTCACCTCATAGCCAGAGCTAACAGAGGGGAACCCATCCCAGTTGAAACTAAGGTATGTGTAGCCCTTAGGATACTAGTTACAGGTACTTTTTGAAGACCAACTGGGGATGTGATGGCGGTGTCACAGGCATCTGCATCCAGGATACTGCACAATTCCTGGATGCTATGCTCCCACATACCAGTGAGTACATATAGTTTCCCCTTTCCCCTGAGGTGAGGGCCAGCAATATGCAACACTTCTACCATATAGCACACTATCCTGAAGTACTGGGTGCCATAGATTGCACTAATGTACGCATCAAGTTACCACCTGGTAAGCAGGGTAAAATCTACATTAACCACAAGGGATATCACTCCCTGAACTGCCAAGTCATGTGCCATGCCCAGGGGATTATCATGAATATGTGTGCTGGCTACCCTGGCAGTTATCACAACTTCCTTATCTGGCACACATCACAGCTTTACCAGATGTTTGCTAGGGGGGGATATCCCACAGGGCCATTTACTGGGGGATACTGGCTATGCCCTGGAAACGTGGATGATGACACTCATCAGAAATGCACACACACACCCATGGAAGAACACCATAATGAGGCACATGCAGAAACTAGGAACATCATATAGTGTGTGTTTGGGCTTCTGAAGTCACAGTTCCGGCGCCTCAATATATTTTGTGGAGCCTTGCAGTATTCTTCACAGACATGTGCACAAATATTCACAGTATGTGCTATGCTACACAATCTGATCTTGCAGAAACTGTTGCAGCAGGATTAGCAAAGGGAAGGGATACAGATTCCCCTCAACAGTGCCTAGGTCAGCACAGCCACAGTCACAGGAGGACTCGGAGGAGGAACCCCCTGCTGTTATCCCTGTAGGCAGACATAGGCGTGCTCTGTACACACCCTGACTTTGGCTAAGAGACAACACATAGCAGATTCACTAACAGCCTAGGGACCTAGGGGACTAACACCTTACTCCTACTCACATACATATATTAACATAGATGCCAAGCAACCCACAGAACCTTTACCTTCCCATATATTGGCTGTGTACTGTTTGCATCAGACAGAGTCAACCCTGAACTACAGTTGTGTCAGCTGCTGCATTTGCAAGGTAAGCATGTAACCTACACAGTAGTCTAGTGGATTATTATGGTATGTCATTGTAGCTATGGATCTGGTACATTATGCAAGTAACTATATTGGGCTATTTGGACAGAAATTACATCCACATTGGACTACAGACACCTATTCCACTATCATATCTCCATTTTCTAATCTGTAGACCTCATGCATTGAATATTCATGCAGTACTACTGCAGCAAATTACTGGTACATCATTAAAGGGAGCTGTTAGAACGTGAGATTAAATGATAGACTAGTGTGTATCCTAGCAGAACATGGGTTTGTTCCCCCACCCTTCAAAACAGCAGTGTCCCCTTCTAACTGCCATAACAGTAACTCAGCTATACTATATGAGCATTACACACAGATAGTATGCCACACCATCTCAGGACAGTAATATAGAATTTGATCTTACACTGTATGTGTTAGGTAACTGAGGAATTGCAATGTGCATATTTATGCAGGCGATTGTATAATGAATGATCCCTTTTCTGTCAAGCAGCTTCTGCGGCTCAAGGGTCTAAGGCAGTTAGCTTGTTTGATGGTGTTAAGGGTTCTAATGCCAAGATATACAGATATTTTGGATGTGAACTAGTAATAAGTTGTGTTTTACAGAGTATGACTCTGTGTGTGCTATACTATTATTAACCTCTTTCTCATATTAATTCCACATTTGCACACTGTGCCTCATGTCTACAACCTATATAATAAGCTTTAGCCAGTTTGTCCTAAGAGCAGCAATGCAGAAACAGGGACAGAGGTCAGACTGTATAAAACGTAAAATCCTGGCCTGGAGTATAGCTAGGTCTGGGCTGGAATCAGTTTATGGAACAGTAAGTCTCTGATGTAAGCAGTGTGCATCCCACTTGTGCACTGCTTAGTAATGGCAAACAGGTCCAAAACTGCCAATGCGCATGCCTGTACACTTAGTTAAGCAGAGTGCAAATCCATTGCTCCTTGTGTAATTAATTTTAAAATGTGGAAATGTATAGAATAACATGTGTTGCATTTGGAGGACTACTGGGACATCTAAAGTTCAGATTTCCAGCAGGCTTCTCTCAGTTCATTTGTAAATGATGCCACATTTTGCATCAAACCACAATTTAGTGTGAAACACACATAAATATGAGTAAACCTGTGGACTTGCTAAAAACATCTGGACAGTTGAGAGTTATAGTGCCCTACTATTCAGGACCGCATGTCTCCTTAAGACTGCATGCGGAAACCTTGAAAATGTATGGCACAGTACACAATATGTACATACATTGTGAAGCCATATGTTTGTATCTGTGCCAGCAACAACACCCACATTCACTACAGCCCAATGTGTCTGATGGATTTCACCACACATACATCAACAACTGAACAAGATGTGGCACGTATAATGCTTTATGCTCACTCATGGACAGGGTAAATTGATTGTGGCTACAGGCTTGCCCAACCAAATGCAAACAGACACATATGCTCAGTACAGGTACTGTTGTCACATAGTTAGGCTACTAAAGAGTTATCTGACTGCTAGGCTACTAGGTACTAACTGCATATGTCAGTACGATGCAATGTGACTCTGCAGGCCATCCAAGCTGTTCATCACAGGGCTTGGTTAGGTCCTCTAAGATTAGTTAACCTGCAGTCATTTATAAAGTGGATTTGAGCTGTGGCACGTATGTTAAGTACGGTGTTCTGTAGTTTGTAAATGTTGATAGTAAATGTAGATAGGTAGGGGTTCTAATCTCACTCCAGCCCATGTGGTGTGTGTGTGTACATCTCCCTATAGAACAAGTGTGAATTCAAAACTGGCAATGTTTTGCACTGTTTTGGGCCTTGCATTTGATGCAGGCCTCTAAACTCTTGGCCTGTACAAGGCTTGCTGATGTCATCTACTATAAGATTACCTAAAGTCATGTTAAAATTCGACTTGAGCCATGGCACATGCATTAAGTACTGTGTTCTGTAGTCTGTAAATGTAGGTAGGTAGGATTTCTAATTTCACTCCATCTCACTTGGTGGGTGTGAGTGTCTGCATATTCCTACAAAACAAGTGTGAATTCTAAGCTGGTATAGTTTTGCACTGCTTTGGGCCTTGCAGGTGATGCAGGAGTCCAAACTGTTGTCCTCCAAAAAGGCTGCTGATGTCATCTACTGTAAGATTACCTACAGTCATACTAATGCCAGACTTGAGCTGTAGTGCATGCATCAGGTACTGTGTTCTGTAGTCTGTAAATGTAGAAAGGTTGGGGTTCTAATCTTACTCCAGCCCACTTGGTGTGTGTATGTGTATCTCCCTACAGAATAAGTGTGAATCCCGCACTGATTTCCACAATGGCATGGTATTGCACTCTTTTGGGCCTTGCAGGGATTTCCACAAAGACATGGTATTGTACTCTTTTGGGCCTTGCAGTTGATGCAGGCCTCCAAACTCTTTTCCTTCATAAGGCCTGCTGATGTAATGTACTATATGATTACCTAAAGTCATGTTAATGTCAGACTTGAGCCATGGCATGTGTAATAAGTACTGTATTCTGCAGTTTGTAAACTTAGCTAGGTAAGGATTCTATTCTCACTGCAGCCAGCTTCATGTGTGTGCTGTCCATTGTTCTGTAAATGTAAATAGATAGTGGTGCTATTCTTATTGCAGCCAACTTGGTGTGCATGTGGGATGTTAGTCAGAGCATTTTATATCAGCCTATGGGATGCTGTTCACTTCTCTTTAGCAGTCACTGCTAATGTCATTAGGATAGATTATTGCTTGTGTATACATCAAAAAGGCCATAGTTATGCAGTGCTCTGACAGATGTATTCATGTAAGATGTTATTATGTTTATGGTGTCAACACAGAAATACATCTCATGAAGGTTCAACCTGTAAACTCATATGGCAAGCCACCACACAATCCAGCATTCTACTCATTGGACATTCTATTGTGAGACGCTCTGATGTGCCTGTCACCAGGCTGTGTGAAGAGAAAGGCATGGCCAGTTGCTTAGCAGGGGCTAGGATCTGCTCCAGTTCTCATGCACTCATGTCATTGGACCACAGCTTACCAATATGACTCAGTCATAGTCAACGTGGGAGTACCTGACCTGAGACTTACCTCCCTAGACTATATTAAGAGGGACATACATCTTGGAGTTCTCATAATATGTGTCCCGTATGAGCCTAGCATTGAGCAGCATTTCACCCTTTCCAACAATGATGCCACAATACAAACAAAGATGATTGACTTTAATAATTGGCTTAGTTTCTGGTGTCATTCTAAGGAGGTGCAATATTTGTCATCATGGAAGGAGATGGTCAACCGACCATGCTGCTTTGGCAGGGAAGGTCTGTACCTCTCCTCAGTAGGCTTATCACCTAAAACATTGTCTTCCCTCATAGTGCCTTTTTTAGGCAATGCTAAACTGAAAGTACTTCCAACATAAGTCAAAACAAAGGAAATTTGAAGGAATTACTGCCAAGGGCTAGGAGTCGAAACAAAAAACTCTACTCCCTAGAAGCTATCTTCAATCTAGAGAATGCTGATGTCATGCGGTCACTGAGACATGGTTTAAAGTCATGGAGAGCGCACCAATAGTACAAGGTTATACTGCCTTCCACACATTTAGATCAGCCACTTTGCAGTCAAGAACTAAAGGTGGAGGTGTCTCTATTTACATAAAACTACATATACTTCAAAGCTGGCCAAACAGGACAATGCACTTGAGCTGCTCCATGTTCAGATCACCAAAGGCAAAATCTAGTACTACTTCTTTGCAAACTATAGGCCCCCCTATGACCCAGGAAACCCATACCATGTATTTAAACTTATTATGAACACTAACCATCCAACCCAATAACATATTCATGGGTGACTTTAATTACCCCACTATTAATTGGGAATCCTATACAACACCGAACGTACAGGCACAGAGATTCCTGGATTTTGTAAACACAAACTCCCTGGATCAGACAGTCAGTACACCAAACAGGGATGCAGTCATACTGGATCTGGTCCTCACTAATATGAGAGAGTGATGCACACCCTCTAATGTAATGTCTTCGCTGGTAAAGTCAGAACACAAAATGGTCTCCTTTGAAATAAAAAAAATGGACCCCCAGCTACACATGGAATATTTAGGGGCTACTCTAAAGCTAACCTTCTGCTATTAAGTGATAACCTGGCAAAATGTCAAGCCCCCATAAACCCCAAGAACACTACAGCCTATGCAAAAGTATTCACAGAAACCCTCTACAAGCATGTTAATTGCTGCATAGAGGCAGCTGTACCCACCAGGAAGGAGTACAGAAGTAACTCAAAATCAAGCCACCCTTGTGGAAAACCACAGAATCAATAGGCTGTATAACAGAAGGAAGAAAATCATGGCAAAACTTGTGAGGTGCAGCACACAGCAGGATAAAATCACACTCATCAAACTAAACAAAAAGCTCAGGGGACAAATAAAGTCTACCAAAGCCAAATTTGAGGTAAGTTTGGACTCCCAGGCCAAGGACAACCACAAAGCATACATTAGCTATGTCCACAACCTCAAAGGCAATACACAATTGTGTGCAGAGCTCATTGTAAATGGAGCCATCTATAATAAGCCAGAAGATATAGCAAACGTCCTGGCTGATAAATTCAGCTCCAATTGTACCTCTCTATCCACCTCAACCTTCCCTCAGGAAAAAAAACATCAAATATAACTCCCCCTACTGTCACTAGGGAACAGGTCCTTAATGCTCTTTCTAAGACCAACAGCACTGCATTAATGGGCTCAGACAATATCCCAAGATGCCTTCTAAATAGCATTGACACATGACCTATCAGGGTCGCTGGCATTACTATTTAACTGTAGCCTCCAAACAGGTTTCATGCCTCATGAATAGAGAACAGCAACAGTCATCCCTCTGCACAAAGGTGGGATATCTACAGACCCTGGAAACTACAGACCCATAGGTCTCACTAGTCTTACATGTAAAGCCATGGAAAGAATTATCAAGGAAATGATCAATAGAGATATAGTACACCTCCAGACACTGGACACAACCCAGAATTAATACTAATGTAGATATTCACCCTGTGCACCAGACAAATAGCGTTATCAACACTTGCACAGGGTGTTGTGTGGGGGTGCAGGAGGCCTAGGCTGATGAATAGGTTTGCAAGCATATGTGTGAGCAAGCAAGGGAAGCAAGCAAGATGGACCATGGAAATGTTGCATGTGTGTCTGTATGTGCCATCAATGTGACATTGGTGTGTGAGTGTCTGCATAAACACAGCCAAGCTCAGTGCTAGCCCTATGTGTCAGTATGTTGGACAGCTGTGAGCTCTGCATGGCAGAGATGACAGTTCGTCTCTATCCACGAACATTAGAACTGGCTCTGTCAGGAGTTGCATTGGCATCTCCATGCCCAAGATCAGATGCTGTACTACTACCTGAAGGTGACTGATGTCTTCTTGGCATGTGTCCTTCATGGGAAAGCCCAGGATCATGGGCCCATGCCATACTATGTCTTGGTGTGGACAGCACACTCTCCTCTGGAGCACTGTGTGTACTGTCACTATGGAAGCATGATTGGACAGGACCACATTGACTCTCAGCAGATGTAGTTGCTGACCTACTCCCACAAGGCCGACGCTCAACTCCAGTCAGATGTTACATCACAGACAATGCGTGTTCTATGACAGATAGTGTGCGATCTGTCTCAGACCTACTTCTTTCCACTATGTCACTCAACTGATCCAGGGTATCAGCAACATGGTGGAAGCAGTCACAGATGTCAGACTGTGCTGCATCCATGACCCTGAGCATTCGTTGGGAGTTCCTTTCTGAATGTGCATGTGCCTCCATGATGCCCCTACATATACGTCAAGTGATACGTGATGAGACACCTGCAACAGGTGGTGGAGGGACAGCAGGCCTCCTATGAGCACCCCATCGATCCGCTTGTGTGGAACCCCACCAATAGTTTGGCTATGGCCAGGTTCAACAGTCACTAAAGCCGCAGTAGCCACACATCCCTGTTCAATGTCCCCAACCTCCAACTGTCCAATATCTGTGGCCTCAGAGGACTGGGTATGTGTAGGCATACTGGCTGTGTATGGTGATAATGAGGGCAGCCGAGGGAGGTAAACCTCTATGTCTTATTCAGCCTCTGCAACCCCCAGCTGTGCCTCAATTTGGCCACCATCACCATTAGAGTCTGAAGAGACACTGACATCAGGTGGTGTAGAGGACAAAGACGAACCTCCCTGGTCACCTGTGATAAAAAGGAAAAAGCAATAGATTGATGCCTGCACTACTATGCTCTGCACTATACACTGCTGTCACTATTACAGAATTGTATACCTCACAACCTCACAGAGGACATGTGGACATTATTTTCTAACCCCAATCTGTAATGATTTGGAAATAATTATTCAGAAAGCAACAATCTTATGAGCAAAAATAAATGAGGTACATTGTGAACATTATGTAAAGATCTGTACAGTTGACAGTTATGGCAATCATTAATGTCCTAATAATAGTTTTCAAGTCAATCACTATGTTCATACCTACAAGACAGAGGTATGAGTGTAAACTGTGGACATTCAGATAATATCTGTACAGTTGACAATTATGCATGCAGTATATCAATGCAGCCATCAGACCTGGGACGACACTTTAGATAAGACATTGAAATATATCTACATCTCTGACATAGCAGTTTTCTGCTTACCAGCAGCAGGAGCATGGCCTCTTCCAATTCCTGATGGTCCTGAAAAAAGTTGAGGGAGAGATAATAGCAACAGTATCACATGTTACAGTATAACAGGGGTTAAAACAACTAATAATCTCATATCTACAGTAACTGCAATGTTACAAAGTATGTGGGTGACAATCTCTACATGACCTTACAACTAGCGAACTTACTCCCCCCCCCCAAAAAAAAACACCCACTTCCACAACATATTGGCTGATGGATGTCTGGGAGATATCCTGTGTAGCAAGGTTCCAGGAATTCCTCTGTGGCTGTGAGAGGAGGTTCTGCTGCAGGCCCACCACCAGTGGCCTGATGAGCTCTGGCCACGTCAGCTGGGTGCCTCCTTGCTGCATTGATCATGTCTGTGGCACAGTGTTGCACCTGCTCCTAGGTACGATTTTGATGACCCATGGCATTGGTGTTGTGCATCAGTTCATCCCACAAAGCTGCACGTTCTGTCCTATTTGCCCTCCCTCAGGACAGCATGACCTGATAAGGTTGTCCCAATGCCTGAATGATGAGTTTGTTTTCCACCTCAGAAAATGGTGGCATGCAATGTGCATACATAATATTTACTGAAGAACAAAGAAATGAGAACCCATCTTAGGATCATGTACACGAGTAAGCTATGTGGAGATACAACAGTAAAGGAAGGCTATCAGTAATCACCTTTTAATTACTCATCTCATATTCAAAGGTTGGTCAAAAATGCAAAGGGTGTGGATGCAACTAGGAAAGTAGCAATAGTGACATAGTCCTGTTTGTGCCATGACAGATACTCACATATGCTTGCACACGCAAACACAGCAGTCTATTGTAGTGTGCCACATAGCAGGAAATACCTCCCCCCAAAAAATGAAATATAAACAACAGTGTCAGCAAAACAGCTGTGCTCTATTACAACTGCTATCAAAGGAAGTACCCAGAAGACCTGTGTACCTAGTTATCAGACAGCATTATACCTTTGGTGTACTCCACATCCTCTCTATGTCTAACATGGCTGGAGATCAATGCCATGCCAACAGTACAGTTCTAACAAAGGCTTGATGATGTAATCCACATTCTTCCTAAGTATATTCAAACACATGCATCATGTAGAAAACAAATTAGATACATACCAGATGGAGTACAATACTCCTCTGTGAAATATACTGCTTTACAAGAAATGTGTCAGCAAGTTAGACATAAGACGTAACTCTCATCCACACTGGTTTGCCTAGCTAGAAGTTTGCCTTTTTATGATGGTTCTCATTAGCAGTTGATTGCATCTGAACCAATATGTGCTTTAGAAATGCTACATACAACCTATACAGCTGGTTTGCAGTATAATCAGCCAATCCCATGCAACTACTCAGCAAGATATAAAGCATCAATGTAGATTCCACTCCCTTTCTTATATGTTGGAGTGGAAATTTGTGGGGTAAAGATACAATGGCAGCACAGACAGAATGTTTGTTGCAGCTACTTTTTACATACAGATGTGTGTGCTACAGGCTGAAGCTGCTGCTGCTGCTGGCAATAGCCATACACAGAAAGCATACCTCTCGACCTCTTAGAGCAAGAAATCTGGACAAAGTCTAAAATAATGGGGAGATAAAGTCCCAAAACTAGGAACAAATTTTAAATATTGCTCTTATAAACTTAGTAAGTTGATAGGATTTGTGTTAGCATGCATTTTCTGAAGGATAGGAAGTCTGAAACTCAAATGTGTGTCATTATTTAGTGACTTCAGTCCTTGGTGATTTGTTAGAAAACCAGAAATTTTATGAGGAACAGACCAAAAATATTGGGAAAAAGTCTGGAAATTCTGAAAAAATCTGGACAGTTGAGAGGTATGACAGAGAGGGTGAAGACTTTGCAGGATGACAACACAGAAGAGTAACTGTAGGACCTGTGACAGTCTTAATTAACAGCCAGAGCCAGATTGAAGGAACTCATCCCACTGGAAATGAAGGTATGTGTTTTAGGTATGTTATCCAAAGGTATTATTAAAAGAGTAAAAAGCAACATGCTTGGTGTGCCCTAAAACAAGGTAGTGGGTACATTAACCATTATGTCAGCCACTTGAACAACTGCCAAGTCACGTGTAATGTCATGGTAGTCATCTGGAATGTGTGTGTACTGGCAACCCTTGCTTCTAGCATGACTCTGATATATGTGTGTTATTCTTACACCGTTGTCTGGAATATCACTGGCTAATCATTATGGACTGCATTCTGGAATTACTGGGCCACATTTACATTACCTACTTCAAATTCTTTTGGGAATTTATGGTAATGCATAACCTGACATTCTAGAGACTTTCTATGGTTGTAGTAGCAAAAGTTAAAATGTATTCCTATCTGTAGGACTTTGACCTCCATTATATAGAAGCAGACATTCCATCTGTAATGCATTAGGTGGATAAATAGGATAATTTATAATGGTCATGTACACATACATGTATTTTAAATGCTAGACACAGCTGTATTAGAACCCAGGAACATGTGAACCAAAAAATACATGTTTTCAAAGCATTTCACAGATTGAGCCACAGAGTCAATGATAGAGCAGGTGTGTTTTTACATGTTGTACAGATAATTGCACACTGAACTGCTGTTATATTCCTCAGTTACATCTATTACTATGTGTATGAGTGCTGTAGTTCTCTAATCTTTTAGCAGATTTGCTGCAAGATGTGGCACAATAAGCAGCATCACATAAAAATGTTTAATGAAGAGAAAATGACAATTACTATGTTTTGCTTAAAATACTTTTGCTTATTAGCTGGCTGTGTCGCTTGGCAGTTGATGCATTATTGTTCAAATCAGATGGTACTGGGATCAAAATAGGGTGTAGGTGAACTTTTTAAACATGATTATTATGCTTTTACATACATGTAATAATACAACACCATTTAGCTTAGCTTAGAGATGCTGTGCACAGCGCAGCTTCACACAATGATTTTTCAAAGAAAAGAAAATTGGAGAGAAAGGAAAGTGGTGAAATGGGGTGCAAGTAGGTTGAAAACATAGTGAAAGGCAGGTAGGAATCTGCTGGAATGATGTAAGAAAGAACCATAGCTATTCATTTCTTCAACAGCAACAATTGTGCACTTGCAAAGATTTTTAGCTGAATTTGAACTGTTATCCCCAAAGAGAGGGTTGACGACAACATAAGTGCGTTGTCACATTCTCAAGCCAATTGTACCAAATTAAATGTGTCCAATAGACATGTGTGTGAAATAGAGAGCTATGTATGGGATGGAATTTTTTTTTTGGGACAGGTGCACCCCCCCCTTTTTAAGGAGAGAGTGGAATGCTGGGTAAGGGACAAGGTATGTGTGGGGAAGGTAAGCTGGGAAGGTGAGGAAGCATTTGCAGACACACAAGACATACAAGACAGCAGACAAGGTTGGTGAAGGACACAAGAGGGTGGTGAACACCTTGGTTGGGGAAGAGGTGGGGGGATCCAGGTCCCATGGATGTCATACATTGTAACAGTGTGACTCAAGTCCTCACCCATGGGACTGTTAGCACTGCACCTTCACTGCTCCTGTGGAGGACGTGGTTGACAATGGCGCCTGCAGCCAGATTGCTGCACCAGGATGGACAGTATGTACTCCATCTGGCATAGGAGGTTGCCAGCATTTTGCTGCACAAGCCTACACACCATCCCTGGCAGTAGTGCATGCATGACATAAGCATCCCCTCCACCTCCACTCCCAGAGGGGGGCACACTCCTGGCATGTGGGCCGGAACTATCTGAAAGAGCAGGTAGTGCAGGAACAGCAGGGGGGGGGGATCCCACCAGGCTGTGACCCAGGCGTGCTGGGCCCCCATCCGTCAGCTGGGGAACCAAGGTAGGTGGATCACCAGGAACTGACCTACCTTGTTGTGCTGTGGTTAATAAAATAAAAACATAAAGGAAAGAAATGTAACCCAAACAAATGGAATGAATAAGATAAAATAAAAAAATAATGAATAATGGAAGAAATTGGAAAATAATATAATGAGTAACACAACAATAAATAATGTAAATGAAAATTTATTTAACAAAAAAAACAATATTAAATTATAAATAAGGACAACATAAGTGGTAATGCCAAATAATATGACAATAGCAAATGATAATAGTAACTATATTGATTAATTAGATAAAAGAAGAAAAGGGGTGGGGTGAGAGAAGAAAGGAGAACATTAGTAACTTCACAGATACTATAACAAAATATACTACAACTAAATACTTTTAGATATGTTAGATTTTACTTGTAACACTACTGACTATGACATTTATTATTTTTAATACTACCCTGTCACTTATACACGCACTATAGTTCAGATCATATTGCATCCAGCAATCATTCATTATTGGTTATATTGGATACATGATGTTCCACATATGTACCTCTCCACCTCTTAGCACAAGACATTATGGCCCAGTCTATACATAATGGTAAAACAAAGGCACAAAAACAAGGAACATTCTTACATAGTGTGGTCTTACAATAGTAGCAAGGTGTTCAGATAACAGACTTGCCATTAAAATGCATGTGGAGGGATGTCTAATATTTGCAATTCAGAGGACTGACATTTTTTTTTACATTGATCCTTGCCAATGTGGCAGAGACTGGCCAGTAAAACAAGATCATTATACGAAACAGACCACACATATGGTGCAATATTCAGTACATTCTGCAAAAATCATCACAATTGAGTGGTATGTCCATGATCATTGATTACACTTGACAGCTGAAAATTCAAGGCACAGGTCTATGGGTGTGTGCACATGCAAGCATAGTTATGTTTTACTGATGAAATGATAAAACAGTATTGAAAACAGTACAATTTTTCATATTGCAGGTGTGAGATTAGAACCCACAAGCACTGACTACAGTAATACTGAAACGTATATTTGAAATACAATATTATCACAGCACTGTCTCCTTTTACACTTTATTGATTCTTGTTGTCTCTAATCTTGCATTTGCACACATGGATAGCTGCCTAGGAATTCTTTTAACATAATACATGTTTACCTTAATCAGTTATTGACTGCAATCAACAACATATTTCTGACAATGAGCGGACCACAACATTGATTCTTAATCTGTGTATTCAGTAACATTAAGTAATGGTTGGAAGCTATGCTACACAGTACTGCATGGTTACTTACTTTTACAGTTCAGATATGCACTGACACGTTAATGAAAGTCTATGATATCCCAGGTATTTCATACATGGCTGTTAAGACTGCAATAGCTGCATTCTTTTTATTTTATTATTAACTTATGCATTCATTTATTACTTTATTGATTTTCTTACATACCACATGCTTGCCTCATCCTGGCCAAATGCCTTGCATGGGACTGCACTTGGAAGCCCTCTCTTTTGTGGCTGTGGTAAGAGAGGGAAACCATTATGTATACCAGTTTTGCACAGCTCTAGCTTGTATATTTATAAATTACTAGAAAACATACTTACATTTCTGTGGTGGTGTTCCCCACCTGTCTTGGAGGTTGTCATAATAGTGATGACACTGCTCACCAGTGGGGGGGGATACCAGTTGCAATGGTCAGGTTCCTGGCCTAACTATCCCAGGCTGCAGACTTGCATTCTGACCCAACATAGTTGTCCTGCAGCAGCCAGAGTCCATGGTGCTGTACCAGGAGTCCAATAAAATCCAAGCCTCCTGAACAATCCAAAGCTGTGCCTTAAAGCACACTCCTTCCCCTACAACAGCCATACCCACACACAAGATTAGGCTTCAAGGAATACTGAGCAATTTTCACCACTTGCCCTTTAAATAGGATGCCTTCCTGCCATTGTGTGTCATAGTGAAACTTTCAAAACCATCCTGTGTCGCTAAGCATGTGCAAACATGGCAAATCAATGTTTAAGTGATGCTTAGCAAAGCACAAACAAGGTAAAAACATTACCCATCTTTAAGCGATGCTTAGCATCTGCACCTTTTCTGAATATAATAATATTTGAATTTAAAGTGAACGGATGTTTCAGTGACTTAACACAGTTTCACAATAGTATACGTAAAAGGTATTGCTGCCCAGGGCTCAAACCCAGGACCTAGTACACTATAGGTCATCATTCAACCTATCTCACCACAAGAGTAGTGAAGGGAACTCACGTATCTTCACATATACTGTAAAGGTGCTACTGTAAGTGTAGCACAGCTTCACTGCACAGGTTTGCACGGTGGTAAGCACTGTGCATCTAAAACAATTGAAAGCATCCAGTCTCTATTTTTAGATGTCTGGCACATGTCTGATGTATGGTTATGCAGAGCTAAGCACAGCTAAATAACATGGTGCATCGTGCAACTATGCACATAAATGTAAAAATAAAAATACATCTAAATTAGTGATATAATTGCATACACAGCTCCAGCATTATTTCTTATACCCCATTCGATCATGTTAAAGGGTTGTCAGGTTTGAAGGTGTGCCATCAGTGTTACATGGATTTATTATCCATGTTCTGTGAGGTTTCACCCCGCAAAACCTTACTTAGGTGCACCACACCATTAATATGCATGGTGCACTGCCGAGGGAAGGTCATGGCCATGTACATGAATACATTCCATGTAGGCTCTACACAGAACCTATACAGACTTTATTGAATCCTGGGGTTAGTTTATGTACTGAATCCACCAAACCTACTTCTACAAAGACCTTGGTATCTTAATAACTAGTAAACTTTCATTTATGTTTATATATATATATATATATATATATATATATATATATATATATATATATCAGTATGCGCACACACGCACACACAGACACACACATATATATGCATATATGCTTATATGTATATTACAGTTTAAGACCTCATACACGAAAGTATGCTTCAGCTAATATGAGATGTTACTGCTTTGTCTCTTATTGGTCATATCCTTCTTTACTTTGCACATGTTTGGCCATTCAACTGTTTACTTTTAATTGGTACACTTACACTTCCTCATCAACATGATTGGTGAAATTGTTGGATATTCTTATTGGACTATCAGCTAGACATATGAATTTTGATTGGACACTTTGTTAGCTTCTGTGTACTGATTGGATGAACTGATTTTATGACTTTTTACCTTGGTTTCCTACTTTACATATTCTCAGGTGTGTACAGTTTTTCAGTATTTTATTCTCTGATGAAGTCCTAATTATCAATAAAGGACAAAAGCGCTAAGTATCAGTTCTAAATCCCAGGATTCACTAATCTTTCGTGTAAGACTAGATTAGTCTTACATGGAAGAGCCAGTTTAAGAGTAAGACGGCAGCGCTCCATGCAAATTAATGAGGGCGCGCTGCCTCAACTCTAAGGCTAACACGGAGCATGCACGAGTGCAGGGGGCATGTCGGACTGCCGAGCAGTCCAAAAATCCACTCCCCTGCAAGTCTGACACTCGGGAAATGTCTGCTTACATGAGCGAGTCCACTCAAATGTGTACATACCCAACACTACACTCCCCCACATTCTAAACCCCTGTACAATTATAAAATGTAAACATTTTTTTTATTATTTCCAATATAGCTGCCCGTATTTGCACGTGTTTGCGCGGGTTTGCCCATTGCTTAGCTACAGTTAGCAGTTTAGACACCGAAGAGGATAATAAGAAACATATATGCAAATTAAGCGAAATAGCGATAGCATAGTGGTAGAGCGTTCGCACAAAGAAGAGGCATTCCCAGTTCTAGTCCCGCCACTCCCCCTTCTATTTTCTGTTGGAAATCTGTATATAACAAAAATTCCTGACATTTATCATTTAAATTTTTGTAAAAAGCATTAAAATGGCCTATGTAGTAGTGAACGAATTATACATATATATATATATATATATATATATATATATATATATATATATATGTATATATATATATATATATATATGAAGGTGAAATGGTTATGCATACTGATGGATGCATACGCAACGTATCTTAAGCAATGTGAAGCACTGCTAAGCAAAGTTTAGCAATATTAAGGATATTTAAATGTAATTGCTCGTAGCTGAGCAGTGCGTTAACTAGCACAATGGCTTTGCGCGTAGCTGCGCATCACGCCAACTAGCACAAACAGAACATGTTTGCACAGAGTTGTGCTCCACGCTAACCAGCGCAACGTCGAGCAACATAGAGCAATGTAGAGCAATGTTGGGCAAAGTTCAGCAAAGTCGGCTAAACACAGCCACACCTCAATCTGCTCCCAAAAAGAAAATACACCCCATACATAGCTGGACACATAAAATGTAATTTAATTGGCAGCACAACATACTTTGTTGTCCTCACCCCTGTCTCAGGGGTGGAAGGTTTCATATTTCCCTCCAAATTTATTGCATATGCGCAGCTGTTGCTGTTAAAGAGATGTGCAGCTATGGACCTTCCCTACACCTGTCCTGCACATCCCGAGCTGTTTTCCCTACTGTATTTCCCTCTTTGTGCCCCTTTTTCACCACTTTCCTATCTCCCCATTTTCTTTTCTTTCAAAGAAATGAGCGCAGGGGTTAGCGGGATTAAGCACTTTTAAGCAGTAGTTAGCGGGTTTGCATGAGTGTGCGCTTAGCTAAGCATTGCTAAGCATCGCGCAAACCCATGCAAACCCACTTACAACTGCTTAAAAGTGCCTTAGTCACTCTGTATATGAGGGCCCTTGTTCTGCTCAGGAGCAAAATAAAACACCTCCGTCAGTCTCAAACCCAGGACCGTGTACACACTACACTGCATGAAGTACCACTAAGCCACAGTAGATATACAACAAGTTGGTGCTGAAATAAATATATCATGCATCAGAGTGAGTGAATGTAAAGGAAAAATAGGAATGCCATAACACACAACTTGTTCTGTGGATCTTTACCAGCAGTTGTTGTGGAATTGCATTACATGACTGTGATAAGAGAAGCAGCCATTCTAGCAGGAAATAATGTTACAGCAGCACTTTACAACCCCCACACAGTATCATAGCAGGACAAACACTGGCATATCTGTTTAGGGCAGAGGCCATACCTCCCAACTGTGCCTAATTTTCAGGGATGTTCCTGATTTTGAAACAAATTTTAGCTGTGTCCCTCTGAATCCCTCTGAAAAGTACTGATGTTGGCCAGAAAGGAGGTGAATTACACTTAATGAATAATGACAATAAGTAAGAATTAGACACTGCTTGTACTTCAGAAAAGGTGTATTAATCCATATGCTCTGGTTCTCTCAAAGTCTCAACTTAATGGCCCTAATATTTTAAAGGTGTACCTCACTTTTACCTACTTTTCCCTGTGTCTGTTCAAATATGTACCTGAGTGTTTGAGAGGCCTGGCAGAGGCAGAGACACACAGGCATATCAGCTTTTCTGCTGTTACACACTGTGCAAATAGCTTTGGAAGGAGTTCTAGAAGCATACCCTTATGTAGCCATGCACTGGTAGCAACCAACTGTAACAATGCCATTGTTCCAATGCTGAAAAGACCGGTGTGGTGCACAGACAAAGAATAACAGGCTAACCTCTGGCTACCAAGTGGATAGGTCCACAGTTGGGAGCTATGCAGACAGACTACTTGCCTTGATAAACTAACAGGTACACGGCAACCCTTTAAGTCCAGCAAGATAAAATTCATACAATAATACATAATTCTCTCTGTACTTCTGCACCCCTACCCAAATGTAGAATATACCTGTGTGTTCAGGGTCTACCAAAGATGTAGGTAGGCATACTCAGTACAGAAGTTCATCCAGTTTTCTTGAGCAGCCTGTGCTAATGTCAACACTAAAAAGCACAAACTGTTCAGATGTGAGTAAATTAATATTCAGAGTATAGCAGTTCACAAATAATTCATGTGCCAAAGGAATACATCTCAATAACTAGTTTTGTATGGCAGTTAATTGTACAATTAGAAAAGAAAGTACATACTCCCATGTATCTTGGGTTAGCATTTTGAGGGGTGAGTATAATTCTACACTGACAAGTGTGTACTGGAAGTAGCAACATTCAGGTCTGAGTACAACATTTAAATCACTGGCTACACCCCTGGCTTCAGATATAAGAACTATACCAACCTTCTGCCTTAAACAACGATGTCCACAGCAAACAAGCATGAACCCCATCTTGGAAAGCTGAAAGGGCCATGCCTACCTGAGTTAGCAGTTTGTAGCATTGGGTTGCTATGACAGTGATTACTGCAATTACTACACAGCAGGCTGCATGCAATTAGCAAATGGTGGCCACCAATTGGTGCAGAGGCCATCACATGCACATGTGCAAATACCTATAAAAGCAAGCTGTAATTGCTGCCAACAAACTCAATCCCTCTATTGCAGAGACTGACAGAGAGAGAGAGAGAGAGAGAGAGAGAGAGAGAGAGAGAGAGAGAGACAGTGAAAAGCAAAAGGAAAAAGAAAAAGAAATAATATCAACTCATACAAAGGAAAGGTATGTAACATATATGTATTTACTGGCATGTAGTAGATGTTTTTGAAGAGTACTCTACATAATGTGAACCATTCATATGTGGCGGCAGTACGTATCTATGCACAGATGTCCTGCTTAACTACTGCCATGGACAATTCAGTGTGTACCTGTGGGCAGTGGGACATAACTGTGAAATGTGTAGCTCAGCATTAAATGTCAAACATCTGATCCATGTTATCTGTGTTCTGTACAGTAGTGTGGCCAATGGCTGTTTGGGGGATTAGTGCAAACATTTATATAAACATGGGTGTGACAGAGTAACACATGCGTGATAGTCATAGTAAAGTGTAGCTTAGCATTGGCAACTGCTATACCAGGCTAGTACGCTAATCTAGCATTTAGAGCTACATATATCCCCTCTAATGTTACTGTGTGTTCACATGTGACACCTGTTCATGTTGCAGCAATGCCCAACAGTTCAGCTGTGAGGTCCAGGGACTTACAACAGTGTGGACCTTGTGTGTGTATGGCACACACATACGGAGATATATATATATATGTGTCATATGTATTAACATTTGTATATGTGCATAGAGCAAGGGACATATTGCAACTGTTTGTGAAGGGTGGACATATATATGTTGATGAAGGTTGTTATGTGCATATTTGTATGTAGGTTTTAGTGTGTGACAAACAAGACAGCATACAGTGCTGGTATACGACATGTGGTGGTTAAACACTGTGGGTGTTTTGTTCAGTTTGCAATATTGCAGCCAGTGAGGCCTGCTAAAGCTACCTGGGCTGTGAACACTTTCAATGCATTTCTCACAAGACTGTGAGATACTGTATACCTCACATCCTTTGTATAATTGATATTCCCACCATGAAAGGTGGACTGTATATGTGCCTATATGTATATGTACACCAATGGATGTGTATATGTATGTGTGTGTGTGTGTAGATATATATATATATATAGATATATATATATACACACACACACACACACACACACACACACACACACACACACACACACACACACACACATACACACACACACACACACACACACAGAGTCATATATACTCATACACACCCACATCTGCTTGTTGCAATAGATTCTATGTAAAGTTGACTGAGTGTAATGGTCAATGTGTTGGTGAATATGTCGAAGATGTGTATTTGTGGGATAGCTTAGTGGGAAACTGTTTCTGTCATGGTATTATGGGTCATTGCTTTGATCCCAGCAAAAGCTGTGTATGCTGTTGCTAGGCAGATAAAGCACTATGGCATACAGTATGATGTAGTCCCTTGGTGTTAACTGGGGTGTGTCATTGGATGCTAAAGCACTACATGTATGCGTATTGATTTGTACTGATGTTGAATCCAAATCCTGTATGTACTGTAGTACTACTTGAAGCTCTGGGCCTAAACAGCAAAGTATGGTGTATGTTCACATTGCTTGTGTGGTCCCTGTAGTCATCACAGATTACATTCCTCAAGCTTAAGGTTTTGTAAGTACTGACACACAGTACTGTATGGTACACACGTAAAGCTTATCTGGGTTGCCATACCTTTGCGTCTTGTAATTATGTCTGATGTGTGTGTGGGTATGCCTGTAACATGTCCTCTGTCATATGTGTATTACAACATATAACTGTGTATCTAGCAACATTTATAGTTTACTACAGCAGTATGCCACCTATATTCACAATTGTGCACATATTTTGGCCACGGGTTTGCCATTAACAAGTTGTGTGGTATAATAGTAATACTGTAACTGGACCTTACAAACATTGCGATGGATGACATATTTCTTTATGCATTGGCTTGATCTATATCTGCTGTGGCTAGGTGGTGCATTGTGTTGCATACAGTGTGCCAGGTACTCTTGTATAGTCTTATATAGTGATTCTATTTTGTTGCTGTGCAGAACATGGTTTATTATATAGAGCGTGCCAGGCACTTTCAAGCAGTTGTGGGGTGAGCACTGATAAGTGGTAGTGAAAGTGTTTAATCTCAATCAGCTAATAGGTTGCTATATATGGCAATTCAGTGATATCTGTACTGTATAATGTTAAATGTGCCACATGACTTGCTCATACATATTTTTTCTTTATGTCTTCCAGGGATCATGGCACACTGTAGAAATCCTAGCTACAGTAGTGCTGAAGATGAGATTCTTACCAGCTGTATGATTCAGCACTACAGCCTACTATTCTATCGAACCAGCCAAGACCAGTAGGAGCGTACTGCAATGTGGCAAGATGTTGTCCATAGGGTAAACAAGGTAGGCCTGCATAAATGGACATATGAGCAAATACGCCACCACTGCAGTGATCTACTTAGACATGTCCATCAGTGTGCTTCTGATGTACGGAGGCAACAGCTTGCAACAGGTGGTGGGGTTAACATCCATCCCCCCCTCACCAGAGTGGAGGAGCTGCTCCTGAGCCTGGTGGCACCTGCCCAACAACAACAGCAGCAGACATTTACCATGATGGGGGTTGGAGCCACCCAGCAAGAACACATGGAGCATGTAGGTAACATGGCATATCTGTAGACTACTGTTACCTCTATTGGTAGATCATGCATATGTAAGATGTGTACTGTGTAGTTAGAAGATGTTGAGCCTGTTGTTGTGCAATACTGATCATTTGGAACATAATCTGTTGGCCTGTGAATGTAAACTGTTGTTCTACTGTAAGATTGCAAACCCACAGTAGCAATGCCACAGTTGTCGCCACTGACAAACTGTCTTATATCTATGTAGGTCCCTCTGGTGTGACAGCAAGGCAGCGGACAGATGCTGGTGAGTGTGTTCTACATTTATTATTGCAAATAAAAAGTGCATGTCATAGTTAAGGTGTAGGCCATGTACACATGTAACACACCTACCCATAATGCATGCTCTGCATGTTTGCTGTGAGACCACGCACATCTCACTAATGTGATTAGCTGCCTCAAATACATGCAATACACAGACCATCTCAAACAAATGTGGCTACACTGTAGTGACCATTAGATAGGCAGAGTCGATACACAACATGCACATAACATACACAACTATGTCATACACAGAACATGTTAACATGCTATACATGAAGGATTCACAAACCCTCTGTAAAGTCACACTCCAGTATCCCAAATGTCATCCACATAGCACACGTAATATACCTGAGGGGTAGAGGCCTATCATGGGGCAGTGAAACACTCTGCAACACACAACACATTCATGTTAGGGAATGCTCCTTATTGGCCTCCTTACAAACCCATGTAACAACTGGTTGTGAAATGGTGAATGTAGCCATGATAGTGCAGTTCCAGTACAGCATGATAGGTGCTGGTTTGGGACACATTTATAGCCTTGAGTGACCACATGATGCTTCATAATGATGGCTTATGGTACTGCACGCCATCCAGTTATTGTAAACACAGTACTACACATAGCTTTCATTGTTATACACCTCAATGTTGTGTGTGTGCAAACATATGCACCTCTAAACAATATGCATACCAATCACCATTTGCACAACTGACCCATATATGTCTTGTGATGCTATTGAGTGGCTAGGTCATATGACACACATTGGGTATGTGTGATGTTTAAATTTGCAGCTGTGTTTTAGCATGCCATGTCATGGATGACACTGACGTGTCCACAATATGATCTACACTCACCATAACTACTGTACATTGGGTATGTGGACCAATGGTATTCTATCAGTTATACATGCACCACTGATCTTGTGTGTATACACATCATGCACGAGCGAAAACTGTGTCCACAATTATTTGCTAAAGATACAGAGGCTCTAATCAGAACAGGATATCTATGTGACACACAGATACACATCCAGCCATGGTATGTAGACCTGTGAATGACGGTGCACAGTACATTACAGAGTTTTGAATACTTGCACGGCAATGTTGTGTCCATGTATGCATTGCGTTCCAGGGGGAGGCCAATCACCGAACAAGAAAACACGTGCATCAAAGCCATGTATACTGTTAGTAACTAGGACTGTCTACACTTGCATTGCATGCTGTTGAACAACACATGTCCTGCATGCTGACATGTGTGATATGACTGTTTTGCTTGTGATACTATACCCCACCATCAACTGCTATTGAGTATGTTCTGAGATTGCTGGTGGTGTGTGTGTGTCTGTGTGTCTGTGTGTGTGTATGTGTGTGTGTGTGTGTGTGTGTGTGTGTGTGTGTGTGTGTGTGTGTGTGTGTGTGTGTGTGTGTCTGCTTTAGTGAGGAGTGCATTTGTGTGTGTGCATGTGTGCATGTGCATGTGTGCATGCGTGCATGTGTGCATGTGCATGTGGTCTGACATCATGTACAGGTCTTAAAGTGTGTTTCCTGTTTTCCTCTCACAGGTGCTGAAGTGGGGCTGGTTCAATGCAGCAGAGAACCTGATATCACTGACACAGATAGTGATAATGAGGATAGGTGTGTTGAGGCACAGGCAGGTTTGTCAGGGTCTGTTGTTGGGCCACCAATTGACAGTACACAAGTCTCCACCCCATCCATGCACACAGTCATACTGTCTGTACATCCATCATCACCAATGCCCTTAGCAGAGGGACAGTGTACAGTCAGCACTGGCCAGGATAGTGTGGTATCTATGGCACATGCATCAGGACACAGCAGCCATAGCCAGATGTCTGGAATGGTACCACATAGGCAGATGCCCAGGGGTTCTCGTCAGAGCACTGCTGGTCATCATGCCCCTGGCAGATGTGCCACATCTCTTACAACCACATGCATGTTTCAAGCTGTCATGGAGGCACAGGCACATATGGAGCAGTACACCAGACAGGGACTAAGGGCACAGAGGGCTCATAACACCTCTGTAAATGACAGTATCCGTGACCTAGCAGGTGCCATACGTACTTACACTGAGGTCATTGATAGACATTGGGGTGAGACATTAGATGTCCTCCACAATGTCATGTCCATGTGTCAGGACAGTGTGGGACGGTTGAGACGTCGATGTGGACGTATGCCAGCAACATCATCAGCTGGCAGTCTCCGTGGACATCCATCAATTCATAGCCGCTCCCGTAGTGCCAGTACCAGCCCCAGAAATGTTGGGGGGGGGGCTGTCCATAGACCGTCCTAGAAGACCATGTTCACGTGGCTCTGGCCAGTCCCAGCAGGGACCTGGATCCAATGGACATATGTCAACCTCTGAGGATAGTACCCAGTCTGGATTAGTACCTGATACTGTCTGTAGCACCCCTGCCAGGCACAGGTCCAGTATCCGTGGCCAGAGATGGTGATCTGTAAAGCCTGCCAGGTAGAGTCTGTAGCTGTCTCACAAATCCCCGTATATGGCAGCCACATTGTGGAACTGTGTGCATGCAGACACACACACATAAACCAGACACCTAGGGCAAACACATACCCACACACATTACAGCCACATTGGCCCATAACAGTACTCTTGGCCCTCACACACACACTCACACACACATGTCGATTGTATGGCTCAATGTAGGCCTCTGGCAAGCCAACAACACAGCCTGTGCATATGATGAAACCTGTGCCACCTCCTTTCATCTGTAACATTGATGCAGGAACAGGCTAACATGGTGCTGATGCACATGGTGACTTTATTACAGTATAGCAATGTTTTAATATGTAGCATGTTGTCAGCAGTAAAGTGTAATGATATCCTTGGAGGTGTAGCTGAGCAGGCATGATGCATTAAAGCTATAATTATCAATGTAGTATTGTTTACAGCAGTGGCTATTCCAATTGTGTATTGTCTGCCCATGTGCCACTTTGTTGAGGTGTGTAGTTTTGTCAGCATGTGTTATAGAGTGGACAGTAAGTGTGGGATGTGTGCAGCACAGATTTGCAGGTGTACATTTGTGAACATGGTTGAGGTGCACTGTCTGCATGTACGTGCATATTGGACACATGGGCAGGGTGACATGACCTGTATTAGACAGTGTTAACACTCCATAGTTTCTATTGGTGGCCAGTATGCATTGTACTACACACATTTTGGAACTTGAGTACACGTGTGTGTGTATGACATGGTTTGACACTGCGCTGTGGGTGATACTGTTGTTACTATTTGTCATTGGTTTGCATTCTGGTAGTATACATAACCTCAACAGCCTGCCCATAAACAATTGTTAGATGATGGCTTGACAACTGACACACAGATGTAGGACACACAGTAACATTTGCAGCCTTCAAGTACTATTCTATACCAGTAACAAGTGGTATTCACCTGCACTCAGTCCTGGGACCACTCCTGTTTGGCATATAGCTTTCTTAGGTACAAGCAAACACAGCAGGGATATGTCTGGTCATGTTTGGCAATGCATACTGTGGGCTGTAATGCATTCTCCAGATGACACACACATCCTCCAAAAGGGTATCATACAGACAGACACCTGGTGTCAAACCCATGTTGTAAAGCTATAAGCCAAATAAAGCATAGTCATCCACTTTTACAAAACATAGTCTCCCCAGAGTATCACATAGGTAGTAGCCCCCAAAATGTGGAACAGGTACCGATGTATACATAGAGCCATGTGTTAAGTCATCTCTCCTTTGATAATCACATTTCCAAAGGGTTTTGGAAATCCCTCTGTGGATCACATAAGCAATAAGGGGTCTGCATGCATATCCACAAAGGTTGTTGCACACCTATAATAAATAGCCATCTTTGACAGACTTTGCTGCTTTTGAACAGGTTTCAAATATACCTCAGGCATAAACCCTCACTCACACTATTCAATAGAAACCGTAATGAGTGTATGTGAAATGGATGATGTAGGCCAGGGATCACTGCAGTGGCTAGGCTTGTCACAAGCCTACAGATGTGACCTAAAGTCTGGAAAGCACACTCTGGCAAAGATAACAGATGTGTTCATGGAGAAAGCAGGGTTCCAGCTATGAAATAATTGAGGTCACATGTATGTATATGTATTTACCACACAGCTACCTGACGTGTAATCCACATACTGTTGTCATTGTGATATGTCATACAGTAGTAAAAGCAAAACTCACGACACATTAACCAATAGTGTCTCACACACACACACACAGTCACCAAGTGCAGGATTCAACCCCCTGCCTAACTACTTTTTATGATATTATAACAATACACATTTACACGATGAGCTATACACATTACTGGGAGTTCTTTCCACAGGTATATTTGTAGGATGGTGACATCATCAGACTTGACAAAGGTGAGTATACCACATTTAAGGTGTTTCATTAGTCTCCAAAAAGACTGCTCCTCTCCAAAGGAGCACACACACAGTTGGCAAAGGCAGGATTCAAACCCCTACCTAGCTATTTTATAACACTACAGCAGTGTACATTTACACAATGTGCTATACACATTACTGGGAGTTCTTTTTTCCACAGGTATATTTGTAGGATGGTGACATCATCAGACTTGACAATGATGAGTATACCACTTTTAAGGTGTTTCAGTAGTCCTCAAAATGGTTACTTCTCTCCAAGGAGACACACACACACTCTCATACAGTCGGCAAGTGCAGGATTCAAACCCCTACCTAGTTACTTTAAGATACTGAAGCACTATGCATTTACATGACACACTATACACATTAGTAGGAGCTTATTCTCCAAAGGTATATTTGTAGGATGGTGACATCATCAGACTTGACAAAGATGAGTATACCAGTTTCAATAGACTTCAAAAGGTTGCACCTCTCCAAGAAGAGACACACACATTCTCATACAGTTGGTAAGTGCAGAATTCAAACTCCTATCTTACTACTTTATGATACTAAAGCAGCATTCATTTACATGATGCGCTATACACATTACTGGGAATTTTCCTTTCCACAGGTATATTTGTAGGATGGTGACATCATCAGACTTGACAAAATGGGTTACATTAGGTGACATTAGATGGGCTACATAGAAGGAATTGCTAAACACTTTGGTAATGTGATCATCAAAGGAGAGTTTACTATCTACCTAGGTCCCCAGGTCCATAATTACATTCTCCATACATACTGGATTACCACCTATGTGGTAATTTGTGGGCACTTTGTTTTATCCAAAGGGGATGACTATGCATTTTTTGGCATTCTGCTTGAGGGCATTGTTTTGACACCAGGTATCTGTCTCTGTAAGACCCTTCTGGAGGATGTCTGTGTCAGCCGTAGAGTTGATTATGGACCACAGTTAGCAGTCATCTGCAAACCTGGTCAGCCATACTCCTCCCGTGCTTGCCTGTACCCCTGAGCAGTATCTACTGAACAGGTGGGGTCCCAGGACCAAGACCTGTGGGATGCCACTTGTGACTGGTTTAGAGTTGGACATGGCACCCGCAACTCTGACCATGTGTGTTTGATGTGTGAGCCAGTTGGCCACCCATCCTGTGACATAGGGGTTAATGTTCAACCTGGCAAGCTTGTCCGTGATGCCAGAGTGGGGAATGGTGTCAAAGGCCTTAGTGAGGTCCAGGTGGGCTGTGTGAACTACTTTCACCTCCATCTATGTCCTTGGTAACTGTTTCAAAGAAGTCAACTAGGTTTAGGAGGCAGGATCTGGCTTTAACAAAGCCAAATTGGGTAGAGCCCAGTGTCTGGAGGTTCCCAATGTCTCTGTTTATGGGTTCCATGATAATTTGCTCCATAGCTTTGCAGACCAGGCTGAGTAGGCCTATAGGGCAATAGTTTCCAGGTTCTGTTGTGGCACCACCTTTGTGGAGCTGGATGACTGTTGCTGTATGCCATTCTTTGGGTACATAGCCTGTGGTAAGGTTGAGTCTGGACAGTGAATGTAGGTGAGGGTGTAGTTCCTTTTGGGGCTGGTGTAAGACGCAGCATGGGACACCATCCAATCCCATTGATGCTGTGTTCTTAGCTTTGGAGAGGGCTGGTTTTACCTGCATGTCCAAGAAGTCTGGAGCTCTGCATTCTTCTGGGATGGACACAGGCCCTTTTGGGGGTGAGGGGGGGGGGTGAAGTTTGCACTTAACTTGTCCGCCAGGATGTGGGCAATGTCAGTTGGTTCAGTGTATTTTTTGCCATTTTGCAGTAGCTGACAGCATATTTGAGAGTTGCCACCTGAATGTTTGGTATAGCTAACGAAGGCTTTGTGGTTGTTTCTTGGCAATTTGTCTTTAGAAACTGGCCTTGGATTATTTTATGAGCGATCATTGTTTCTTCCTAATAATGATCAGTAATGCCTTTCCTTTTGTGAAGTTTGCTCTGTTATGTGTTAGTTTCCTCCTTCTGTTGTATAGCTTATTTATGGGCAATGACCACCAGATTGGTTTCTTCTTTTTGGAGGAGTGCGTCTTGGTTTTATTTGGGATGTCTCGATCCATGCATCCCTGTAGATGCTCATATAATGCACTTGTAAATGATTCTGCAGATTGTATAGCATTATCCTATAGCAAGGGGGCTTTGGAACGTTCCACTTTGGTCTTGAGAAGTGTGCAGTTTGCTTTTGAAAATTTCTTCACAGTGGTTTCCTTGACTGGGGGGTGGGATGTGGATGTCCAGTGTGATTACTTTATGGTCTGATATTACCAGCGAGGGGTTTATCTCTGGTGTGGAACACTGGTACCCCATGTTGGTGATGATCAGGTCCAGTATGTTGTCACCTCTAGTGGGTGTGGTGACCAGCTGTTCCAGGGCATTTGAGTTTTTAAACTCTAGGAAGCATTGGGCAAAGGACGTTGTACACGAGTAATTCTCCCAGTCAGTGTTTGGGTAGTTGTAATCTCCTCATATAATGGTGTTTGGTAGGACCTTTATATTTTCCAGTGTGCTCAGGAATACTGAGTGAGGTTCCTGAGACAAGGTAGGTGATCTGTAGCAAGCTACAATTTGATAAGCAGCTTTGCCCAATGTTAGTTGCACTTGCATGGGCTCCAAGGCCTCATGCTGTGCCACTAACCTGAAGGTGTGGGTATCCATAAGGTAAATGGATACACCCCTTCCTTTTGTATTTCACTCTGGGTTTTGGGGCCGAAAATCAGAGGGATTGTGAGTGTTTTACGTGGAGCATGTCCAACAGCTCTGTGTTTTTTACATAGCGTTGTATGTTAGGCAGAGATCACCTCTGAGTAGGCAATATGCGAGAGGGTACAGCTGGAGCATTTTGAGATGGTCTGTGTATGGCATGTATTTCAGGCTGCTAATCCTCTTTGTGAGGTATTTCTGCAGGCTTTCCAGTTGTTGTAGATGTCTTGTGAGGTACATAGCAAAAGGGGCGTTGTACTCTATTATGGATCTAGTGAGTGATGAGTAGAGGGGAACAATGTCCTCTTCTATTCTGCATGAGACATCTTTTGTGATGAGGTGTGCCACATAGAAGGATTTCCTGACTACTGTGGGGACGTGATTATCACAGGTGTGTCCACTGTCCACCTGTAACCCAAGGTCTCTTATCACACTTTCAGTGTTAAGTATACTACCATCTATGTTGTAGTTCATGGCTACAGAGTTTTTACCAAAGGGGATGACAATGCACTTTTTGGCAATGAGCTTGAGGCCATGGCTTTGACACCAGGCATCTGTCTCAGTGAGACCCTTTTGTAGGATGTCCACATCTTTAGTAGTTTCAATTATGGCTCCTAGTTTGCAGTCATCTGGAAACTTCATTAGCCAGAGACCTTCCATGTTAATGTTTACTTCAGAGAATTAGATACCAAACAGGAAAGGACCCAGGACTGAACCCTGTGGTACTGCACTCATCACTGGTCCAAAGTCGTACTTGGACTCTGCTACTTTCATAGTGTGTGTTCTGTCAGTGAGCCACTTGGCAACCCATCTTGTGACATAGCGATTTATACCTAGTTTAGTGGGTTTATCTATAATTCCAGAGTGGAGGATGGTGTTGAAAGCCATGGCAAGATCTACATAGGCTGTGTGAACCACTTTACCCTTGTCTACGGTTCTGGTGACTGCTTCAATCATGTCTACCAGGTTTAGGAGACATGATCTGCCTTTACAAACCTAACATGGTTGTGGTCCAGAGTTTGGAGATTACCAATGTCTTTTTATAAGTTATATGATGATACATTCCATGGCCTTGCAGAGCAGGCTCATCAGGCTAATGAGGCCCTAGTTCCTGGGGCTGTGGTGGCTCCCCTTGTGTAGTGGGATAACCATCACTGTGCGCAATTCAGCAGGCACAAAGCCTGAGGTGAGGCTATGACTGAACATGGTACGTAGGTGTGGTGCCTGTTCGTTCTGTAGTTTGTGTAGAACACAGCCTGGGATGTTATCTGGTCCCATGGATGCTGTGTTCCTGGCTTTGGAGAGTGTTTTTACCTGTGCAGCCATGATAACAGCAACATTGCAGTCTTCCGTTATAGAGATGTGCTGTTTTAGGGGTGAGAGGGGGGTAAAGTTAGCACTGATCTTATCTGCCAGGATATTGGCAATATCAGTTGGGTCTGTATATTCAGTGCCATTGTGCTGTAACTCAGAGAAGATCTGAGTGTTGCCATTGAGATTCTTGACATAGCTATAGAATGCTTTGTGGTTGTCTTTAGAATCAGTGTCAATTTTGTTTTCATAACTACCTTTCTCGGATTTTATAAGGGATCACAGTTTCTTATTGATGTTGACCATGGAGCTCCTCCACTCATGGGATTTTACCCTCTTTTGCAACAGTTTCTTCCTTCTGTTGTGCAGTTTGTTTATGGCAGGGGAACACCAGATTGGCTTCCTTTTCTTGGAGGATAACATCTTGGTTCTGTTTGGGAAAGCACGATGCATGCAGTCATGTAAGTGCTTATAAAGTGCAACTGTGAAGGATTCAGTAGTCATAACTGTATTGTCCATCTGCATGGGTGTCCTGCAGTTCAGCACTTCTGTCTTAAGAAGCATGAAGTTGGCTTTGGAGACATTTTTTAACATGGTTTCCTTAATGGGGTGTGGGTCCAGAATGTGGATATGTAGGGTAATTAGCTTATGGTCAGATGCGACCAATGAGGCGCTGACTTCAGGTGTGGAACACCGGTCACGCAGGACAAACCAAACCCCGTAACCAACACAAATAACCACAAAGTGAGCTAAATGCTACTCATTGCCAGAAGTCTCAGCCTCCAGATGCACACACTCGAGGCACTTCTCATTATGGAGAATATTGATATCTGTGCAGTAACAGAAACCTAGTTCAAGGCTCCAGACAACACACTAGCACTACCAGGATACTACTCATTCCATACCTTCCAGCATCAGAACCTGAATAATAGCACATAGGGTGAGGATGTATCCATATTCATCAAGGATACCTACACCTCTTTCTACATGCTCTCTACAGGATATGTACCCATAGAATGTTGCACAGCAATGTTCTTCACACTCCACAGGGGTGCATCCATAAAAACCCCTTGGCATTCATGCTCTATGAGCCTGACGAGTGTGTTCTGCAAGGCAATGGAGCCGATCTTAATGGAAGTCAACAATACAGAGATTGGGAACCTTCACACAGTTGAGCACACCCAGTTTGGCTTCGTCAAATGCAGACCACGCCTCCTGAACTGGGAGGATTTCTTTGATAGTTACCCAGGCTACAGATGATTGAAATGAGCTCAACACAGCCTACCTATACCTTGCTAAGGCCTTTGACACCATTTCCCAGTCAGGTATCATAAATAAACTCACCAACCTGGCCATGAATCCATACATCACAAGATGGATTGCAAACTGGCTCACAGATGGATCTCACACATTAAGAGTTGCTGGCAACATGTCAGACTCTACACCAGTAACAACTGTTGTCCCCAGGATTCAGTCCTGGGGTCACTCCTGTTTGGTATAGACTTCTCAAATGTACATGCCAACACAGGAGGGTTGTGGTTGACTAAGTTTGCTGGGAACTGTAAAGTGTTTGCCATAATAGATTCCTCGGAAGACAGACATATTCTCCAGAAGGGACTCTATGAGACAGACGTGTGTTGTCAGAATCATGGCCTCAAGCTCACTGTGGAGGAATGCATAGTGATCCTCTTTGCTGAAAACAAAATACCCACAAACTACCACATAGGTGTTACCCCCTTAAAAATGACAAGATGATAAGGGATCTGGGGACACAAGTAGATAGTCATCTTTCCTTTGACAACCATGTTGCCAAAGTGATTGGGAGATCCTATGTGGCCCACCTAATCAACAAAGGGTTTGCATCAGGATCCAAAGAGGTAGTGTTGGCAGTCTACTCTTACGTAATCCGACCCATCATTGAGTACAGTGCAAAATTTTGGATGTACTCGACTTAGCATATCCAGCAGCTGTAGAGACCACATAGGTACCTCACCAAGATGATTACTGGCCTCAAACAGTTGTGTTATGCAACACAACTGATAAAACTAAATCTGTTCTTCATTGCGTACCGCCTACTCAGAGGCACACTCTGCCTAACATACAGAGCCATATCCAACACATAACTGTTGAACATGCTCCATCTACAGATAACAACACTGAGTTGCCCTACACATTCCAGGGATATGAACCTCATCACAACGATGAATACAACATGCTGGTGGGATAGAGTACCATCCCAGACACTTGTCTTACTGTGGAACAGAGTCCCAATGTACATCAGACAGAACCCCTCGCTTACACTCTTCAATTGGAACCTTGATGAGTGGATGGGAAACAGACAATTCATGCCAGGCATCACATCAGCAGCCCCACTAGAAAGGAGCTTAGGGTACTAACTATTAGAACTAGGCCTTGGGAGACTACCCAATGATGTGGTGAAAGCTGCACAACTTGCGTAGGCTGCTATATGCCTTTGTGGAGATAGTCTACTACATACCTATGAATCTATGTGACAGGTACATGTCTACAGATAGTAGATGTGTACTTCATTGTACAGTCATGTTGTACAGCAGGCACATGGACCACATACACTGTAATGCTTACAGATACTGGTGGCTGTTATGTACAGTGGGAGAGATATGCACCTCATATCTTTTGTGCCATTGGGATGTGTGCTGGGTGGGACAGTCCTGGATGGCTCCCTGTCATGGTCACCCTCTTACACACATCTCTGCCCATCCATCTTTGGCTTATTATACTGTGTTCCCCCTATATATATATATATATATATATATATATATATATATATATATATATATATATATATATATATATATAAAGATACATAGGCAGGTAATAGGCTATCTGCCTGAAGGCATATATTAGTATGGCCAGAGTGTGCAGCTATCAACACCTATGGAGCTAGTTCCCTAGGCTATGTGTAGTAGATCTGATGAAGTATTCCATGGTGTGACAGTTCAGTTTCACATACACTCATCAGGGCTCCTCTGGAAGTGTGTCAGTGAGGGACTCAGCTTAATGTTGGTTGGGAGCCTGTTCCAAAGCAAGGGAAGTCCGTGAGTTAGTAATGTATCCCTCCACCATGTTCTATTTAAAGTTGTGATGATGATATACCTAGAGCATGTGGTACAGTGAGCTTGGGTTTACTTCAGATAGCGCATGTACATCAGTTCTGCATTGGACATGGACCGGTCTGTTGGGCAGAGATCTCGTAAGTAGACAGTATGCAACAGAGTACAGATTGAGTTATATTCAGTCTTGTTGCATGGGGAAACTGTTTGAGGCCAGTAATCCTCTTGTTGAGGTGCTTCAGTGGTCTTTGCAGCTGCTGAAGGTGCCTAATCAGATTCATCGCAAGTGTGTTGTGGTACTCTCTGACGGGTCTGATGACTGATGAGTAGAGGGAACCTCCTTTGACCTACACGCAAAGACCTTGGCAGTTTGTGGGAACACATAGCATGATTTTCTAACCACTTTGTGAATGTGTTTCTGGAAGTAGAGATGACTATCCACATGTGTCCATAGATCCCTTATTATCACCTCCATATTTAGGGTGTTGGCACCTATGTGGTATTTGTATGACTGTAGCTCGAGGCCATAATTTTGACACCACATCTGTCTGACTGAGACCCTTTTTAAGGATGTCCCTGTTGTCCCAAACATCGATTATGACAACTTTTTTGCAGTCATCCACAAACTTTCCTAAACATAGCCCTCATGTGTTTGACTGTATTTCTGAAAAGTATACACCAAACAGGAGGGGTCCCAGGACTAAGCCATGGGGACAGCAGTTGTTACCAGCTTGAACAGGAGACCACAATTCTTACCTTGTGGGATCTATCTGTGCCCCAGTTGGCAATCCATCAGATGACATACATATTTATGCACATGTTGTTGATTTTGTGGATACGACATGTGTCTTGGATGTTGGAAAAGGGCTTTTCAAGATCTATGTGGGACGTGTATAGCTCATTTCATTGATGTATGTAGTGGGTGACTGCCTTGAAAACAGTCTATCAGTTTTGGGAACTATGATCTGCCCCTGACCAAACCAAAATGGGTAGGGTTGAGTGTTTGTAGGCTCCCAATAGCTCTGTTTATGAGTTCCATCATGATGGACTCCATGGCCTTGCAGATCAGGCTTAATAGGCTTATAAGACAATAGTTCCCATGGTCTGTTGTGCACCAACACTTGTGGAGTGTGCCAAACATTGCTGTAACCCATTCAACAGTTTCATATCTTGTACAGAGGGTGAGTCTTAACAGACTGTTCAGGTGCAGGGTCTGTTTGTTTTGGAGTTCACATATGACACAGCTAGGGAAACCATGTCATCCCATAGACGCCGTGTTTTTAGGTTTGGAAAGAGCTGTTTAACCATTGTATATGTGATTTCTGGGTTTTCACAATCTCCAGGTATGATAATGGACCCTTTTGTCAGTGAGAGGGGGGTAAATATGTATGAACCTGTCTGACAAGATGTTGGCAATGTCAGTTATGCACATGTATTCATTTACAGTTTGCACTGACTCAGAACATATATGAGTTTACATTGATATTTATGACATAGCGAAAGGAAGCTTCATGGTTCTCTATGGACTCTTTGACAATATTTTTGCCAGAACATGGATTGGATAATGTTAGGAGTGCTCATTGTTTATTGATGATACTGATCGGAGATTTATTGATCTTCTTTGAATTTTCACTTTCTTTGAACAACTTAAATACTTGTGGTACATAGTTTGATTATGACAGGAGTCCAATATATTATATGAGTCTGTTTTCATATAACTGTGTGCGCAAGGCAGGATTGGTGAATAACGACAAGTTTCTGGGGTAAGAACTGCAACTGCCAGATATGTGTGGCCCACTGCTGTTCTCAGACATGGCCTAAGTGTGTGAGGATGCCCAGTATGACCTTTCAGGATGTTGCTGACTGACATTTGCTTTATTTATTTGTGTGTGAGCATGCCCAGTATGACCTTTCAGTATGTTGCTGACTGAAATTTGCTAAATTTGTTTAAGTGTGTGAGCATGCCCAGTATGGGCATATATACTATATGTGTGTGAAAAATAAAGTTGTTTTTACTTCAGGGCTCACCTTTGTGTTGTACATCGACAGGAAGCACGCTGTGCCTGCAGGGCTTCCATGAGTCACTTTGCATAGACTTATCAACATTTCTACATACAGGGGGGACAGCTATTATTTGTAAATTTCTACCAGGGGGGGCACACCTGATTGTTACTGTGGGTGTACATAGGATGAGGGGTTCACCTGACACTTATACACATTTGCTAGGCCTGCACTGCTATGTCAGGTACTCCATTTCAGTCTGTACTGTTGCCTATCGTACTGGCTTGAGGCATACTACTGTACTACAGATCTTAGCTTCCAATTTCACGTATATTAGTTTGTGACTTCATAGCCTTCCGAACCCACATCACACTGCCTGGCCTGATGTTATCTGTCTGCATAGGCCTGGGGGGAAGCTACTCATATGCCTCTTCAGACGGCATGATACAGCATTTGTTTGTGTTTGCATTAGTCTACAATTGTCCTGCTGTGTCTGTGCCAGCGAAATGCTGTCCTGGCTTAGGGGTTTAGTACTGTGACTATAGTGCACAGTATCCTGAGTTTGTGCCCTGTCACTGCTTTTTATTTTCCTGCTGGGCAGACCAGACTGCTTAAGGAACAGTAAAGCAAGTGTCTGACTTTGCCCAACATTGCCCAACATTGCTCAACTTTGCCTGACGTTGTGCTAGTTACCGCGGTGCGCAGCTCCGCGCAATTGTGTTTAAATATCTTAAATAGTGGTAAAATGTGCTTAGCACTGCTTTATATTGCTGAAAATAGGGAAATCATGCCTCAGGTGGTGCTGCAGGGCTGCCTATGTCGGATGCACATAGTACACTCCCTATACATGTTTGAAAACAGGTAGTGTCAAGTTAAGCATCCCTTTAATTGTATGTGTGAGTCAGAGAGAGGTGTCATTTCCAGGGTTCCTACTGAGTCAGTGTATGTGCTATGCGTTGCCTCTTTGCCAAGGCCAAGGCATACAGGGCACACCTCCTTCTGCCTACTGGGGCAGGCTCAGGTTGTTCCTCCTCCAAATCACACTGTGCCTGTGCAGGCCTTGGCAATGGTGGGGAGCTGTTTGGCCCTGCCCCATGCTGTTCCTGCTGCAGCTGTTTTCGCAGGATCATATTGTGTAGCATGGCACATACCATGACAATTTGGGTACATGTAGTTGGTGAGTACTACAAGGCTCCACCAGATGTGTCCAGGCACCGGAACAGTGACTTGAGCATCCCAAACACATGCTCAATAATGTTTGTTGTTTGTGCGTGTGCCTCATTATGGAGTTCTTGTTCGGGTGTGTGTGCATTTCTGATGGGTGTCATCAGCCACGGCTCCAGTGCGTATCCAGCATCCCCCACTAGGTGACCGTCAGGGATGTCCCCACTGGAAAATCTCTGGTACAGCTGCGTTAGATGCCAGATGTGGGAATCATGATAGCTTCCAGGGCAGCTGGTACACACATTCATTATTATGCCCTGGGCATTGCACACGACCTGGCAGTTGATGGAGTGGAAGCCCTTGCGGTTGATGCAGGCCTTACCCCACTCACAGGCTGGTGCTTTGATGTGTATGTGCATGCAGTCTATTGCACCCACTACCTCAGGGTATTCTGCTATTTGGTGGAAAAGACACATATTGCTGGCCAATGCCTCACATGAATTGGGGAAATATATGTGCTCACTGACATGTGCTGACATAGCATCCAGGAACTGGTGCAGTACCCCGGATGCTGATGCCTCTGAAACCCCCATCATATCACCAGTTGGTCTCTGGAAGGTACCTGTAACTAGTATTCGTAGGTCAACACATACCTTGGTATCCATTGGGATGGGTTCCCCTCTGTTGGTTCTGTCTGTGAGGCGTGGCTGGCACAGCTCAACAATTTGCTGCAGGAGGTCTCTGTCCACTCTATAGCACTCCACTATCTCCAGCTCATGTAGCCCCTGGTAGGTTACCCTGGGTCTGTACACTCTTCTCCGTCTCCTCACTGTGGGTTGCTCAGCAGCATTCACAACATCACCACCCTCAGCATCTTGCACATGTTGGTTTATGATAGCAATAGCAGCCCCTAACATTTTTGTCTGACTTAAGCTTTTTAAGTTTTCACTCTTTGTATACCGCAATGTTGCAGAGTTCTTGGGAAAAAACAGGGTAGACTGCTGTTTGCAGAGTTTAAAGTGCTGGGCTGGGCTGGGCTAGTCTACTGCCTGTGTAATTGGCTGATTCTGAAATATTTCACCTGGCAGCTCTGCTAGTTCTCCTTGGTTAACTTCCTACTACTTCTTTTCCTTCCTTTTCCCTTTCTGTTTCCGCCCAGGGCAGCGCCGCACAAACAAAAGCAAACACACGCACACGGGTGCACACGCTGTGTGCCAGTTTGTAAGAAATTTCAGATATATCCACGGCGTATGCCATTGCTTTCTTGTTTTCAGCTAGGGCAACTGTAGACACGCCTCTTGCAATCCTGAGCAACTCAGGGCAAACACAAGCCACTGTGCTCCAATAAGCTTACAGTCTTTCAGACATACCCCCTCATGATATCACCTATCTTCTACTCTACTACTCCCCTACTCCTAAATTTACACTCTAGGGACATGGCTTACATGCCGGGGAAAATTGGGATTCACTATCCTGATCCTCATTTGCATAGGATTGCCTACTAATGCTTGGTTACATCTCTCACACTGAGCTTCCCCCCCTTAGCAACAACTACTCAGTGGCCATGTTGTTTTCAGCCTGCCATTCACCTGC